>NW_015387029.1:565863-570120 GCF_001527695.2 Protobothrops mucrosquamatus
AGGGGGTGCAAAATTTAACTTGGATTTGATGGACCCGCTTCCTGGGATGTTCCTCTAGCAAGGAGTCCTTCATATAGAGCAGGGGTAGTCAACCTTGGCTCTTTTATGACTCGTGGACTTCAACTCCCAGAATTCCTCAGCCAGCTGTGCTGGCTCAGGAATTCTGGGAGTTGAAGTCCACGAGTCATAAAAGAGCCAAGGTTGACTACCCCTGATATAGAGCAGTGTTTCTCAACCTGGACCGGTTTCTGAGGTGTGGACTGCAACTCCCAGAATTCCCCAGCCAGCAAGGCTGGCTGGGGAATTCTGGGAGTTGAAGTCCACACCTCAGAAACCGGTCCAGGTTGAGAAACACTGAGATAGAACACAGACATATCTGCAGGGGCTGAGATCCTGCCTTGCCTTTCGAGGTGCCCCCACGGAGGGCTTCGGAGAGCACACACCAGCACATAATGTGGTGGAAAGAGGACATTCGTCCCAGGAACGACCCCCAGTTTGATGTCACTTTCGTTGGGTGTTGAGCTGAGATTTTTGAACTGCCCCACCGCGGACATCTCCCGAGTCTTTTGGAATGAGGGGAGGGGGGCTGTAGTAAAGATAAGTAAATAAATAGTTTTGGAAACAAAATGTCTACGGAGGTTCTCCGTCCTCCAGGTCACTCTTGTCCCAAAGGTAATTTTTTCAAGAGTCAACTTGACTTTTTGTTTTTCCTTTGAAGAAGTTTCGCTTCTCCTCCAAGAAGCTTCTTCGGCTCTGACTGGATGGTGGGGAAAGGGAAGGATTTATACTCCTTGCAGACGGCTGGTCATTTGCCTTCTTTTGGAGAGTTGTTGAGGCCACCTGGAGGTTTATCTCTGTGTCCTCAGGGTCACCTGAGGGGTGCAAATGGGTGTGGAGCCTCCTTGGAACTGCTGAAAGGACTGTGTTGTAGACTGGAGGTACAGTAGATGGTGTCCTCAGCAGCTCCAAGAAGGCTCCACACCCATTTGCACCACTCAGGTGACCCTGAGGACACAGAGACAAACCTCCAAGTGGCCTCAACGACCCTCTTAAAAGAAGGCAAATGGTCAGTTTTTCTGCAAGGAGTATAAATCCTCCCATTTCTCTACCATCCAGTCAGAGCTGAAGAAGCTTCTGGGATGAGAAGCGAACCGTCTTCAAAGATAAAACAAGAAAGTCCAGTTGCCGCGTGAAAAAGCATCTTGGAAGCAAATCCACTGGGCATCTGAGGTCCATCAGCAGAATTTGGGGCAGGGGCATTTCCCGGAGGAGGCTGGATCTTGCTCTAAAAGTCCTTTCTGTAAAACGAGGGTTCTAGTCCTCATGGTTCAGCCACCACAAAAGTGGCCTGCATTGTACCCAGGAAGATCTCGAATTTTGGTCAGCGGGCGCAGTGTGCCAACAACAAGGGCGTTTCTGGCCCTGGCAAGACCCCTCCCCAAGAGCTGGGGGGGGGCTTCCCCTCCGCATGACCCCCTGCTGCTGTGTCTCTTCTAGGCACCGCGACGCTGAACCAGACGATCGACATTTGCAAGCATTTCACCAACCTCTGCTTGAACGGGCGCTGCATCCCAACCCCGTCCAGCTACCGCTGCGAGTGCAACATGGGCTACAAGCAAGACGTGCGGGGCGAGTGTATCGGTGAGCAAACCACAGTCTGTGCAAAGCCAGGCCAGTGCCGGTTCCTCAGGGTGAGGTTTGGTTCACAGCCAAGATGGATGATGCAGATCCCCAAAAAGTGAAGACGGTGGCTTTGACCGCCAGATCAAACTCCCGCCCCGTGATGCACAAAAAAAAAAAGCACCGGAGCTTCCATTGCGGACAAGGCCACCATTTTGACTTTTTGGGGACAGCCTTTCCTGCTGCCTGCCATTCAGACATGCATGTAGAAACTAAGCCAGGGACAAGATTTGCTCGGGAAAAAATTCTCTCTTGAGAAGATCGAAGCTGTTGCTGATGTGTGGACTTCAACTCCCAGAATTCCCCAGCCAGCGCGGTTGGCTAGGGAATTCTGGGAGTTGGAAGTCCACGCATCTTAAAGCTGTCAAGGTTGGGAAACCTTGGGTTAGATCAGAGGTGGGGAATTGCGGCCCCTTTATGACTTGTGGACTTCAACTCCCAGAATTCCTGAGCCAGCCATGCTAGGTAAGGAATTCTGGGAGTTGAAGTCCACAGGTCATAAAAGGGCCATAGTTCCCCCATGCTGGCTGAGGAATTCTGGGAGTTGAAGTCCACAGGTCATAAAAGGGCCATAGTTCCCCCATGCTGGCTGAGGAATTCTGGGAGTTGAAGTCCACAAGTCATAAAAGGGCCATAGTTTCCCAGCCCTGGGTTAGATGAACACAATTGTTGCCTGTTCTTCTCTTTGATTTAGGGTTAGCCTGTGCAAAGCCAGGGACATGAGTGTATGATCCCGAGATGACTTGTAACAAAAATGTGCGAGAGAAATTAATAAAATAACACCAATTCTCAAGGTAAAATGGAGGTTGCGGGTACATCATTTCGACACGTATGAACGAAAAACCAGCTCTGACAAACCCCCATAGTAAAAGTATAGATGACCTTGCCCAGTTAGATGTAAATATATTGTTATGAGAAAAGGTCTGAGTCTGGTCAGACACCTGGTGAATCGTCCTTGATTCTCGTGGTCTGTCTTCTTTTATCTTGGAGCCCGCATTCCATTTCCCCATCCTACCCCCCCCCCCAAAGTTTGTTGGCACGCTGAGAAGCAATCATTGTTGCACCAGCAAAGCCAGCTTCAAGCTTCACACTTATAATTAAAAGATGACGGTTTCTGTCTTTAAAACCCAGCCCGGCTTCGTTGGAGCAGAAGCGTGTGGGAGAATGGAAAAATTGCCGCTCTGCGGGCAGACGATGGGATTTGCAAAGAGATGAGAAGTGAATTGCAGATATTTAGCCCCCCAATTAATTTCCTGTGCCCCAAATGTATAAATGGTCTGAGAAAATTAGGGGAGCAATGTCATTCGCTCTGTTATTTGTCTTTATGACCATTGCTGTCATATTAACTGTAAGGCTCCTGGCTGGGGTATGACTCAGCCCAGATTAAAATAAAACCTTTCAGGTCTGCTAATTTAAAAACATCGGGGAGGCCTGTCTGGCAAAACTGGGCTTTTAAATTAGGGACAGGATGTCTCCAGCCAGCCCATTAATGCTTCTCCAAATCTCCCTGAATCTATTTATCCCGTGACAGGCGTGGGAATAAGGTTGGGGCCACTAATTACAATAATGGCCAATCTGGATGGAGATAAATGCTTGGGACAATAATTATTTCAGTTTTCTGGGAAAGATGGCCAGGAGACTGTGACATCTGATGCTGAAAATAAAATGGATTTGCAGTCCTTCCAAAAAAATGGCACCTTCCTTCAGTTTTAACAGGGATTGTCCGTGGAGGTTCTCCGTCACCCGGGTCACGGTCGTCCCAAAGGTTCTTTTTTTCAAGAGGCAACTGGACTTTCTTTGTTTTCTCTTTGAAAGTTGTTTCGCTTCTCATCCAGGAGGCTTCTTCAGCTCTGACTGGGTGGTGGGGAAGGGAAGGATTTATAGTCCTTGCAGACCGCTGGTCATTTGCATTCTCTCTGAGAGCCCTTGAGGCGACTGGAACAGTCTTCTTGGAACTGCTGAGGACACCATCTACTGTACCTCCAGTCCACCACCCCGTCCCTTCAGCAGTTCCAAGAAGTCTCCACACCCCTTTGCCCCACTCAGGTGACTCTGGGGACACAGGTAAACCTCCAGGTGGCCTCAACGACTCTCTAAAAGAAGGCAAACGACCAGCTGTCTGCAAGGAGTATATATTGCATGTGTGTGTGTGTGTGTGTGTATTTATACACACATATACACATACATATAGTCTATTTCCAACTGATTCATATATATCTATATATACTCTCTCACGCACTCTCTTCCTCTCTCTCTCTCCTCCGCTCTCTCTCGAATTCTCTCCCTCTCTTTCTTTCTCTCTCCCTCCCTCTTTCTTTCCCTCTCCCTCCCTCTCTCTCTCCCTTTCTCTCCCCCTCTCTCTCTTTCTCCCTCCCCTTTATTTGTCTCTCTCTCTTTCTTCCTCTCTCCCTCTCTTTCTCCCTCTCCCTCCCTCTCTCTCCTCTCCCTTCCTCTCTCCCTCTCTCTCCAATTCTCTCCCTCTTTTCCTCCCTCCCTCTCTCTCCCTCTCTCTTTCTTCCTCTCTCCCTCTTTCTCCCTCCCTCCCTCTTTCTCCTCCCTCCCCCTCTCTCCCTCTCT
>NW_015387029.1:570192-571608 GCF_001527695.2 Protobothrops mucrosquamatus
CCTCCTCTCTCTTGAATTCTCTCCCCCTCTCTCTCCCTCCCTTTCTCTTTCCCTCTCCCTCCCTCTCTCCTCCCTCCCGCTCTATTTTTCTCTTTCTCCCTCTCTTTTTCTCCCTCCTTCTCCCTCTCTCCCTCCCTCTTTCTCCTCCCTCCCCCTCTCCCTCTCTCTCTCTTCTTCCTCTCTCCCTTTCTCCTGCTCTCCCTCCTGCGCTCTCCTCCCTCCCTCTCTCTCTCTCTCTCCAAGACATGGACGAGTGTTCGAGCAGCCCCTGCCTCCACGGTGATTGTGTGAACACCCCTGGCTCCTATCACTGCAAGTGCCATGAAGGTTTCCAGAGCACTCCCACCAAACAAGCCTGCATTGGTAAGTCAAAGTGGGGTGACAGACACAGAGTCAAGATGACAGTTGAGAAGGTGTATATCAGAAAGAGGTGAGTCTCTCCTTGCATCGTGGTAACCATCTTCTTAGCATTGTTTGGATCTTCTCCTCCACATCTGGAACAGAGATAGGAGCTGCTGGGAATGTTCCAGGCATGGATCGTGGGATTGAGCTGGGGGGTGCAGGACTCCCCCCCCCATTTGAGGATTCTGAGTGGCGGGATAAGATTTCCTGCCCTCGGGGCTCGCTGGGCTCGCTGGCTAGGGAATTCTGGGAGTTGAAGTCCACAACAACTTCAAGTAGCCACGGTTGAGGTACACTATTCCTGGCAGTGGACTCACCCTGTGGACCCTCTTCTAGATATCGACGAATGCATCATGAACGGTGTGATGTGTCGGAACGGGCGCTGTGTGAACACTGATGGCAGCTTCCAATGCATCTGCAATGCCGGTTTTGAAATCACACCGGACGGCAAAAACTGTGCAGGTAAGGAAGGGCTGGAAGAATATTTATTTATTATTTATTTATTATTTAAATTTATATACCGCCCTATCTCCCTTACGGGACTCAGGGCGGTGAACAGGCGATACTAAAAACCACGATAAATATACGCAAGTTTCTGTTCTAAAATCAAATTAAATAACAGGCCTGCTCTAAAATACCCCATACAAAACCCCCACTGAAACATAATCAAACTACGCCAGGCCGGCCGCACGGAATAGATGGGCCTTCAGGGCTTGGCGAAAAAGGCGCAGGTCTGCAACTGTACGTAGGTCGGGGGGTAGGTCATTCCAGAGGGCAGGAGCTGCCACAGAGAAGGCTCTCCCCCTGGGGGTCGCCAGCCGGCATTGACTGGCCGACGGCACCCTAAGGAGGCCCTCTCTGTGGGAGCGGACTGGTCGAAGGGAGGTGTTTGGTAGGAGGCGGTCTTGCAAGTACCTAGGTCCATTGCCACGGAGCGCTTTAAAGGTTGTTACTAACACCTTGAAGCGCACCCGGAAGGCCACAGGCAGCCAGTGCAGCTGGTGCAGGAGAGGT
>NW_015387029.1:575907-577378 GCF_001527695.2 Protobothrops mucrosquamatus
GAAGCATCACATTTATTTCGGGTTCACATATTTCGGCCACACCCCCTCCCCCCCCAATAAAGTCCTGGCTCTTTCCTATACGTGAGTGACATCATCATGTCATGGCCACGCCCACTTCTGTGTCATGGCCACACCCATCGTGGCTTCGGGCTCCTCCCCCAGTGGCTAAACTGATTTTTATCCTGTCCAGGGTAACTCTGACCAGTGGATTCCTCTAATTCAGAGTTTCGGAACTTTTGTCTATTTAAAAAAATGAACTTCAACTCCCAGAATTCCCCAGCCAGTCTTGCTGGCTGGAGAATTCTGGGAGTTGAAGTCCAGGCATGAGAAGCACTGCTCTAGTTGGCCCTGAGCTGTATTAAGCTGCAGGGGGTGGTCAAAAAAGTCAAGATGGTGGTCACCACTGTGCGTTGCACATTGAAAAAAAACAACAACCCTGCGTGTCGTTTTGACTTCTGTGAGCAGATTGCCCCACGCACAACTTTGCACACCAGCTGAAAAGCATCCTGCAGACCTGAAGAGATGGCACACCGCTCTCTGACACATAGTCCGCATAACGACGAGGACGGCCGTCGCTGATCAGTGCCTCCCCCCCCCTCCAAGGGCTCATTTGCATATTAATGGGCCTGCTGGTCCCTCCGGCTGCAACTGCCTCCAGTTCTGATTGTTGTTTTGTGTTGCATCCCGTCTCAGCCTCCCCCACAGTAAAGTCCCACCCCAAGACACACACACACACACACACAAACACACACCCGCTCTCCCCATCCATCCATCCATGCTGCAACCGACGTGCTTGCAGGGGCCACTCCAAGAATAGGGGTCCGCAGGAAAGGCAGGGGTGACCACTGGGCTTGGCATCCAGACGTCACCGTGCCAAAAAGGTCACTGGCGCTGTTTGTGCGAAAGGGTTGTGGCGGGTGCCTCTTCGGTCAGGCTGGTGAAGCTTCCCCCTGGAGGGGACAAAGCGCCTCTTTCTTGCATCTCCTGCCTTCCTCTGGCTGACCCAGGCCCTGGAGCTGCTTCTGACGCACAGCACAGCCGGACCCTCGTCCTGGAGGGCGCCTCGGCCTCCGGGTCTCTGTTCTCCTAGGCCCGTCCATCCTGAGCGGCTGCTGGCGGCACGGCCCTGCAGGAATGGAGCCAGGGAGGGAGGGAGGGAGACAATGGAGAAGAAGGAAGAGAGGGAGAGGAAGGGAGGAAGGAAGGAAATGGAGAGAGGGGGGAGGGAATGGAGGGAGGAAGGAGAAAGAGGAAGGGAGAGAGGGAGAGAAAGGAGAAAGAGAGGAAGGAAATGGAGAAAGAGACAAAGGAAGAGAAGGAAGGGAGGGAGGGAGGGAGGAAGGAAAAAGGAAAGAGAAGGAAGAGAGGGAGAGGAAGGGAAGAAGGAAGGGAAGAAGGAAATGGAGAGAAGGAGGGAAGGGAGGGAGGGAGGGAGGAGATGGAGAAAGAGGAAGGAAATGGAGAGAAGGAG
>NW_015387029.1:579912-581769 GCF_001527695.2 Protobothrops mucrosquamatus
TCCCTCCCTTCCTCCCTCCTTTCTTTCTTTCTTCTTTCTTTTTTTCTTTTGTTCTCTCTCTTTCTCTTTTTTCTATCCCCTTCCTTCCATCCCTCCCTCCATCCCTCCATCCTTTCTCTTTCTTTTTTTCCTCCCTCCCTTCCTTCCTTTTCCTTCCTTCTTTCCCACCCTCCTTTCTTTTCTCTACTTTCTTTTTTTCATTCTTCCCTCTCTTTCTTTTCTTATCCCCCTCCTTTCTTTCTTTCTTTCTTTCTTTCTTTCTTTCTTTTCTCTCTTTCTCTTCTTTCCTTTCTCTTTCCTCCCCTCCCTCCCTCCCTCCCTCCCTCTCTCTCTCTTTCTTTTTCTTTCTTTTCACAAATGGGCTTTACCTTACAGAGGGCATGATAACGGGGAAATAAGCAACCCCCCTGGAATTATGGCCAATGAACCTGCCGTGCTCAAGGCGAGGCGGATGCGTTGCTGCAGAACACAGGAGCAGAAATGGGGTAGAAGTGACAGGAAAGCAGATCTTTGCTAATCTTTACTATTTTATACTAGCTGTACCTGGCCACGCGTTGCTGTGGCTCAGTCTGGTTAAATGGAAAAGAAAGAAAAGAGAAAGCGCACGTTTGTAAATATGTTTAATTTCACAATGCTAGCGTGTGTTGCTTTTACGTCCAACAGAGGGCGCTGTTTTTCAAAAAAAGCATGTTTTAACCTGTCACAGGTGTGACATCTATATAATAGTAGGTATAAGGTATATAAAAACACGCGCGTATTCGAATGCAACGTTGTTTCAAAATTTCAAAGCAATCAGTGAAGAACTTTTGGAGATTTCAGATTTTGAACAAACAAACATTTACATTTTTATTTATATAGATTATTTGTAGAGATTTGCATATGCCCTTGTTTCCCCACCTTGGCAACTTTAAGCATCGCTGGCTGGGGAATTCCGGGATTTGCTGTTCATGTCTTGAAGTGGCCAAGGTTGAGAAGCACTGGCATACACTTCAAAGAATCCTGGTTATCGACAGAGAAAAAACAAAATCAAAGTGCAACTATTGCCAAAAACTAATTAGCAAAAGGAGGTCCTTCTGCCTCCAGCCCCTAAACACTCAGCAGAAAAGTTAAGTTCTTCAACCACCTCTTGAAGGCCAAGAATTGAGGACATCCTGTATCCTAGTCCAGAGGTCCCCAACCTTTGGGGCACCAGGGACCGGTTCCGTGGAGAAAGGTTTTTCCGTGGGCTGGAGGGGGCGTGGTTTTGTATGCTGCCTGCATCCCACAAATGGGGCTTTGCTTGTTTGTGCGGACCAGTTGCTGGCATGCCGTGGCCGGCACTGGTCCATGGACTGGGGGTTGGGGACCCCTATCCTAGGGGACAAAGGATTGGACCTTTCTTAAGATGACATGGAAACCCTCAGCAGACCCTCCTCTTGGAAGTTGCTTGAGTTGGGCTGAATGGCTGTCTCATTACCACTTGGGTCACTTGGGCTAAATTTGCTCCCCACAATTGGTGAATGGGTTGATGCATTTTGTACCCGTGGAAGCTCATCTCCCAAGGGACCTCACGCAGAGCATCTCAAAGGTACTTTTTCAAAAAGCAATTGGGCTTTGTTTCTTCTTTTTTTTTTCTGTTAAATTTTTTATTTTTTGTAAAATATACATCTTCCAATATACACAATACATTAACTTTAGCTTTCCCCCCATACCCTCCTCGGCTTCCCGGAGCTGAATACAGGATCAAGTTCATATTTCCATAATTCTTCTACAATCATTAATCCAAAAAACAATTATAATGCTAACAATCTACACACCCCTTTAACTCCAAATAAAGTATTACAACTATACTAATTTATAATCTACCTAATCCTTAAA
>NW_015387029.1:582782-586689 GCF_001527695.2 Protobothrops mucrosquamatus
GAGAAAATAGCCCTAATCATATATAAAAACATTTCCAACTTCCCTTAAAGAATCCCTCCACCCGTTATACCACAAAACTTTTATTATTACTTCAACCTTAACCAGATATCTAGTTAAATCATTTCAATTAAACAATCAAAGTCAGAAATCTAAGTCCCCTTTTTTCCCTTTTCTCTTCTTCTATAGGCAGCACGGGTCAGGGCTTTGTTTTTTCTTGAAGACGTTTCGCTTCGCATCCAAGAGGCTTCTTCGGTTCAGCAAAATGTCTTCAAGGAAAAACAACATCCAGCTGCTTTTTGAAAAAGCACCTTTGGGACAACCATAACCTAGTTGACTGAGAATCTCCATAGTCCCCTAGAGTGTGTCTCAGGGGTCTTAACATGAGGTGATAGGGCATGAGCCATTGAGGTCAGACCTACCAGTCAAAGTGGGTGATAGCCCCTCTGGTTACAGCTTCCATTTCTTGGAGACTCGTCCCCAAAAAATCCACTAACGGTGGGTCTGCTGCTCTAAGGGGAATGTGCTTCCATCCAGAATCAAAGGGACAACCAGAAAGAATCAATCAATTTGATCCCCAGAAATGATACTTCCACCTTATAGTGGCTTAACTTCTTTTGACCCATCTAGACTGTAGTAGCCTCCAGGTTCCAAGTCAGGTCTTCAACAGGTTTTCCAGTCTGGTTTAGAGTAGCTATCTACAACCAGCATCATCAATGTTCCGATGATATCTCCCTCCAAGCTGGTGGATTATCTCCAGCAGCCACTTCAGGTAGACCTTAAATAGGAGAGAATTCGGTTCTGTGTGGAACTCCTATTTTGGAGCAACTATAGTCACGATCCCTCCTTCCCACTCACACCAATATTCCAAGATGGGCAAACATTATTTATTTATTTATTTTTATTTATATCATTAATTTGTGGCAGCAGGCCAAAAATCCTTGTCTCGGTGGTAACAAAAAATTCAGTTAATTATACCGGGCAAATTTGCTGTGACTATCTGAACGATTTACAGGCAGTCCTCGACTTAACGGCCATCGAGCCCAAAATTTCGGCCGCTAAGCGAGACAGTTGTTAAGTGAGCTTTGCCACAGTCATTCAGTGAATCCCTGAAGTTGTTGAATTAGTTATGTGGTTGTTCAGTGAATCTGGCTTCCCCGTGGACTTTGCTTGTCAGAAAGTCACAAAAGGGGGATCATGTGATCCCTCCTGGGGTGCTGTGACTGTCATAAATATGAGCCAGTTGCCAAGCGTTCAGATTCTGATCATGTGATCAGGGAGATGCTGCAATGGCTGTACGTGTGAAAAATGATCATAAGTCACTTTTTTCATTCGAACAGTCGCTAAACGAACTGCTGTAAGTCTAGGACAGAGGTAGGCCACCTTGGCTCTTTTATGACTTGTGGACCTCAACTCCCAGAATTCCTGAGCCAGCCATGCTGAGGAGAAAGGGAGAGTTTCCAAGCTGAGCCATGCTGGCTCAGGAATTCTGGGAGTTGAAGTCCCCAAGTCATGAAGGGGCCATGGTTCCCCCATGCTGGCTCAGGAATTCTGGGAGTTGAAGTCCACGAGTTATGAGGGGGCCATAGTTCCCCCATGCTGGCTCAGGAATTCTGGGAGTTGAAGTCCACGAGTTATGAGGGGGCCATAGTTCCCCCATGCTGGCTCAGGAATTCTGGGAGTTGAAGTCCACGAGTCATAAAGCGGCCTAGGGCAGGGGTAGGCAACCTTGGCTCTTTTATGACGCGTGGACTTGAACTCCCAGAATTCCTGAGCCAGCCTGGCTCAGCTTGGAAACCTCTCCCTTTCCCCTCAGCATGGCTGGCTCAGGAATTCTGGGAGTTGAAGTCCACCAGTCATAAAAGAGCCAAGGTGGCCTACCCCTGGTCTAGGACTATCTGTACTGGCCACAAAGGAATTATACTGTTGTTATGTGACTTCCGAAACAGCATTCTAAAACCTGTATTTCAGGCGTTACGCTTGGGAGGTCAGCTCCACGCTGCGGTTTCATTTGCCCTCCAACTAAGGAAGGGAACAACACTTGCTAATGGCCACTGTCTTTCCTACTGCAGACGTCGACGAGTGTGAGACTCCGGGAATTTGTATGAACGGCTGGTGTATCAACACCGAGGGCTCGTTTCGGTGCGAGTGCCTGGGAGGGCTGGCCATCGGCGTGGACGGGCGAGTCTGTGTGGATACCCACGTCCGCAGCACCTGCTACGGTGGCATCAAGAAGGGCACTTGCGCCCGTCCCTTCCCTGGAGCCGTCACCAAATCTGAGTGTTGCTGTGCCAATCCAGACCACGGATTCGGAGAGCCGTGCCAGCCTTGCCCCGCCAAAAACTCCGGTGAGTCCACTTCAGAGAAAGGATCATTGGGGACGCCAGGTTTTTTTTCCCCTGAACACGTCCGAGCTAAAGGCTCCTGCCTCCTCTGGATTTTCAAGCAGTCAAACTTCTCTGTGCACAGGAGAGTAAGGGAGCTCTGAGGAGCCTGCAGAATATGCTAAATATTTTGGTGAAGTTTATGTTTAACGCACAGTTGAGGTGTATATAAGAAAGAGGTGAGTCTTTTATTGCATCATGGCAACCATCTTCTTGACATAGTTTGGACCCTCCCCTCCATATTTGGGGTAGAGATAGGAGCTGCTGGGAATATTCCAGGCATGGGTTGTGGGACTGAGCTGCTAACATCAGAAGTTGTTGTTGTTAGTTGCGAAGTCGTGTCCGACCCATCACGACCCCACGGACAACGTTCCTCCAGGCCTTCCTGTCCTCTACCATCTTCTGGAGTCCATTGAAGCTCACGCCTCCTGCTTCAGTGACTCCATCCAGCCACCTCATTCTCTGTCGTCCCCTTCTTCTCTTGCCCTCCATCTTTCCCAGCATTAGGCCCTTCTCCAGGGAGTCCTTCCTTCTCATTAGGTGGCCAAAGTACTTGTTTTGACTTCAGGATCTGGTCTTCTAAAGAGCAGTCAGGGTTGATCTCCTCTAGGACTGACCGGTTGGATCGCCTTGCAGTCCAGGGGACTCGCAGGAGTCTTCTCCAGCACCAGAGTTCAAAGGCCTCCGTTCTTTGGTGCTCAGCCTTTCTTAGGGTCCAACTTTCACAGCCCTACATTGCAACTGGGGAAACCATGGCCTTGACTATATGCACTATTGTTGCCAGGGTGATGTCTCTGCTTTTTAACATCAGAAGTGGTGGAAGTCAACTCTGGGTGGAGAACAGGACATATTTATTCCCTTAATTCTTTGGAGAGAGAGGAAGAGATGTTAGGTCAGTGGTGGCGAACCTATGGCACGGGTGCCAGAGGCGGCACTCGGAGTCCTCTCTGTGGGCACACGCACCGTCGTCCCAGCCCCGCCTCTTCCCATGGCCCCCACCTCACCAGCAGCTCCCCCGGAGGAGAGTTGCCCCCGGGTGCGGCCCACGTGAAGCAGCGCAGCCAAGGACATGGTAGCTGGGCAGCGGGGACAAGACTCCGCCTATGCACCCCATTGCACGCAGATGATGCTGCAGGGCATGGATGGAGGACGTGGCCACCATGGCGCTGCTGGGCTGCCTGGGTGATCTGTGGCGGGCCATGGAGGGGGTGGGTGGCCCAGTGGGTAGGGCGGAGCAGGGACGGGGGTGGGGGGCAGTTTTTGGGCACTCGGTCTCTAAAAGGTTCACCATCACTGGGTTTTATTTTATTTTTTTTTATTTTTATTATTTGATTTATATCCCGCCCTTCTCCCAATGGGACTCAGGGCGGCTCACAACATATTTAAAAACAGAAACATATTTACAATCCCCACCAAATAAAACCAAATTAAAACCAAATATTTTAAAGTTGTGCTGTTTAAAATTTTCTTAAAAATAAACCCGATTTAAAATCCTCCCTAGGCCAGGCCCGCTTGCTGGAAAAGCC
>NW_015387029.1:589307-591738 GCF_001527695.2 Protobothrops mucrosquamatus
TTAAAACACCCCTGTAAAAAAGCTCTCAAATTGAACAATTTAGATAATTTTTTGTTAGTAGCCGCTGCATGCCACCTCTCGGGGTTCCACACCCCATCCTCGAGGTAGGCCCTAGAGATGTTACTGGGCCAGGCCTGCGCGAGGGGTGAGTCGCGCAGGGCCAGCAGGACCGTCTTAAGGTACATAGGTCAGCAAAGGGTTAGAACTGATTCCCTAGCACTTTCTGTGTTGCCCACAAGCACCGTGGATCGGGCTCGTCATTCCTACATATAAATGTGTCCTGCTCTCCTAGTGTCCTGTTTGGGATCTGGGGAGAGCAGTGTGCAAGAAAACTTTTTTTTTTCCTGAATATAAGACGTTTGACTGGAGGGAAAAGAGAATGACCGATTACATTGAGTTTTTTTTTTTAAAAAAAAATCAGCTTTCTTTAGATGGCCTGGGCAAGGTTACTTTTTTTTTACTTGGAAGCCTTCCTTGGAATGACCAAGTGATCCTTCTGCACGGTTGAAGTCCTTCCAGGAAGAGCTGCGTAGGCGAAGAAGCCTCCATCTGGAGAGGCCATCTCTAGCCCATGGGGAAGGGGGCAGAGGACAGATCAAGAGATCTCGCAGCTGCAGAAGTGACCTGAGATGGCTCTCCACTGACCTTAAACAGACTGGCAAATGTCAGCCTGCATATTTTGATTTCTAAAGGGCTTTGCCAGGAGTCAGGCAGTGGCCGGGGGCCAAAGAATTGGTTCTTTGAGGATTCGGGATAATGAGCACACCAGTAAGTCAGGAGATTTTTTCAGCTTCATTAGTAATTTTAGCAGGCAGTTTTAAGCAGAAATAGAAGCAGATAAAGGAGAATATCTGTAGCTCAGGGTTAAAAAGTTGAGCTTGGCAGTTTTCTTGCAGAGGCTTCATTACCCAACTATTTTTCGTGCTAGAAGGGAATGGGGTGCAGTTGTTGTTGTTGATGGTGTTGGAGGAGGAGGAGGAGGAGGAAGAGGAAGACGACTGTGGGGTCCTTGGTGCTCTCTGAGCTGGCTTGTTTTCTTGCAGACGTTTCATGACCCAAACTAGGTAACATCACCAGTGCTAGAAGGGAGTGTGGGGTTAATAATAATAATAATAATAATAATAATAATAATAATAATAATAATAATAATAATAATAATAATAATAATAATAATAATAATAATAATAATAATAATAAAGTTGGAAGGGACCCTGGAGGCCATCTAGTCCAACCCCCTGCTCAGGCAGGAAACCCTATACCATTTCAGTCAAATGGCTGTCCAGTCTCTTCTTAAAAACCTCCAGTGTTGAAGCATTCACCGCTTCTGGAGGCAGGTAGTTCCACTGGTTAATTGTCCTCACTGTCAGGAAGTTTCTCCTTAGTTCTAGGTTGCTCCTCTCCTTGCTTAGTTTCCAACTGTTGCTTCTTGTCCTGCCTTTAAGTGCTTTGGAGAATAGCTTGACTGCCTCTTCTTTGGGGCAGCCCCTGAGATACTGGAACAGAGCTATCATGTCCCCCCTCGTCCTTTTCTTCATTGCAGAGGTGGGGGGGAGAGGACAGTGGGGTCATTGGTGCTCTCCGAGCTTGGCTGTTTTCATGCAGACATTTCATGACCCAACTAAGTAACATCCTCAGTGTGAGGGAGGGTGAGGTTTGCTCTCTGTTTATGTACCAGTGAGTTGCCTTGTGCAGTCACCCTTCTTGATTAGGTTGTTCTTTACGTGTTTGTCTGAGTTGGTCGTTCCTTGACTGGAGTATAAAGAGACAGCAAACCCCACTCCCTTCTAGCACTGATGATGTTCCCTAGTTTAGTAATGAAACGTCTGCAAGAAAACCGCCAAGCTCAGAGAGCACCAAGCACCCCACAGTCCTCCTCCTCCTCCTCCTCCTCTCCACAACCCCCCTCCCTTCTGACACTGATGATGTGTCTAGCTGGGTAATAAAAGGTCTGCAAGAAAACCACCAGACTCAGAAAGCACTGAGGATCCCACAGACCCCTCCTCCTCCTCCTCCTCCTCCTCCTCCTCCTCCTCCTCCTCTTCTCTGCAAACCCCACTCCCTACCGGTACTGATAATGTTACCAAGTTGGGTCATGAAACGTCTGCAAGAAAACCACCAAGCTCAGAGAGCAACAAGGACCCCACAGCCATCTCCTCCTCCTCCTCCACCACCTCCTCCTCCTCCTCCTTCTGCTCCTCCTGCTCCTCCTGCTCCTCCTCCTCCTCCTCCTCCCTGCAAATTGCACTCCCTAGTAGGACTGATGATGTTACCCAGTTTGGTAATGAAACGTCTTCAAGAAAATCTCCAAGCTCAGAGAGCACCAAGGACCCCACAGTCATCTCCTCCTCTTCCTCCTCCTCCTCCTCCTCCTCCTCCTGCTCCTGCTCCTCCTGCTCCTCCTCCTCCTCCTTCTCCTGCTCCTCCTGCTCCT
>NW_015387029.1:591799-601313 GCF_001527695.2 Protobothrops mucrosquamatus
CATCTCCTCCTCTTCCTCCTCCTCCTCCTTCTGCTCCTCCTGCTGCTGCTCCTCCTCCTCCTCCTCTCCACAACCCCCCTTCTAGTCCTGATGGTGTTACATAGTTGGGTAACGAAAAGTCTGCGAGAAAACATTCAAGTTCAGCGAGCACCAGGGACTCCACAGTTCCACCCTGAACTACACAGTTCCATTGGAACTGCAAACTTCTAGAATTGTCTAGAATCTACATCTACATCCTCGAAATTCAGCAATCTTCTGCAGTGCCACTACCTAACTTTCCCCACTGTGAAAAAATGTACGGGATCAACTTGTACGAACACACACACATTGTAATTTATACCTAATTCTTTTTCGCTAGTTAGGAAAATATTTGAGAAAGCTTCTCATTTTTTTAAAAAAACAAACACGCTTCTGCGGAGGGCACGTTGCGCGTTAATGTTTGCAAGCAACGAGGATATTTCACCTGCCATATTAACATGTTCAGTTTGTGCTAGATCGTCTCTTGATGTCGCTTTCCCAAACGGCAAATGTTTGATTTTTTTTCTCTCTCTCCTCTCCAGCTGAATTCCAAGCGTTGTGCAGCAGCGGGATAGGCATCACAGCGGATGGACGAGGCAAGTTCTCAATACTTACTATGGGTTTTCAGGCAGATTCTTGTGGAATATTAGAGGGGGGGGGAAAAACCTTCTATTAGTACGCACAATTTAAGGCAGGGGTAGGCAACCTTGGCTCTTTTGTGACTCCTGGACTTCAACTCCCAGAATTCCTGAGCCAGCCATGCTGAGGGGAAAGGGAGAGGTTTCCAAGCTGAGCCATGCTGGGTCAGGAATTCTGGGAGTTGAAGTCCACCAGTCATGAGGGGGCCATAGTTCCCCCATCTGGCTCAGGAATTCTGGGAGTTGAAGTCCACAAGTCATGAGGGGGCCGTAGTTCCCCCGATGCTGGCTCAGGAATTCTGGGAGTTGAAGTCCACGAGTCATGAGGGGGCCATAGTTTCCCCCATGCTGGCTCAGGAATTCTGGGAGTTGAAGTCCATGAGTCATGAGGGGGCCATAGTTTCCCTCATGCTGGCTCAGGAATTCTGGGAATTGAAGTCCACAAGTCATGAAGGGGGCTATAGTTTCCCCATGCTGGCTGAGGAATTCTGGAAGTCCACGAGTCATAAAAGAGCCAAGGTTGCCTACCCCTGATTTAAGGGGAAACGTCTAGCGGAGAGCTTTCATTAGATGTGTCCAAATGGAAGCTGAACGACTGGTTGCCAGAGAGATACTTTAATATAGATTCCTGCCCTGTGCAGGGGGGGGTTGGACTAGATGACCTCAGGGGGGGACCCCTTCCAACGGAAGGCTTCTAATCTTCCTACTGTTTTAACCCTAAGGGGTATTTCGCCTTCATTCATTTCTCCAACGATCTGTCCCCGCATTCTTTCCACCTCTGTATATTTTGACATTGAGTAGGATTATTACGTCCTGTCAGGAAAGTCGGAACGCGCAGCTTAGTCCTCAGATGACGATCACGACGGAGCCCCCCCCAAAAAAATTTTTTTCCCTGTGGCTAAGCGAGACATTTGCTAAGCGGGTTTTGCCCTTCCCCCCCGATCTTGCGACCTTCCTTGCCTCGGTTGTTAAGTGAATCGCCGCAGTTCTTCCATGGCTAACAAGGTCGTTAAGTCGATCCCCATTGACTTTGCTGGTCAGGAGGACACGAGAGAGCTGTTGTACCTTTTTTTTAAAAAAAAACCCACAAGTTTTATTAATTTTTCAATTTTTACATCCAAGTGCTTAGGAAACAACGTGGTGATAGGGTAATCTGGACAGCCATTTGTCTGAAATGTCTGAGCAGGGGGTTGGACTAGATGACCTCCAAGGTCCCTTCCAACTTTATTATTGTAGTAGTAGTAGTAGTAGTAGCAACAAAGTCATACATACTGTATATACCTCAGGTTAACTCCTTAAAGGTTTCCTCTCTATTTCCCTTAATTAATATGACATATTCAAGTTAATACCGGTAGATTTCTAAATAGAGCTCAATCAATCAATACATTTATCAATACCATTTTACTTATACAAATCCAAGTCCTGTTTTTAAGCTTTACTTGATTCCAATTACCATATTCCAGTTTAGCCTTAAATAAGCATACTGGTTACACTTCGGGTAACCCTAATTTCCCTCATTTCATAACATAATAATTATGATATCTAAAATAAACATATTGTTCCAAAAGTTACATTCTTATTTTTCCCAAGTATATTCTATTTCTTGTCCTAATAGCTCCTCATTTACTGAGACCATGTCACAATCCATTTCCGTATTCTCATTCCATTACAAAGAGATTATCATATCTAAAATAGACATGTTATTCCAAAAATTACATTCTTACTCTATTTCACATGTATATTTCATGTCCTAATAACACCTCATTCACTAATATAGTAACTTCCATTATCTCAAAACCTTTTCCATATTACAATTCCAAACTATAATCTAACAATTAGTTTTCATCTCTATACATTTTGATTACGTCTGGGCTTACGGCTGTAATAAACAGATTAGATTAGTTTTCATCTCCATTATAAATCTAAGTCCTAAATATTAGATCAATCAATGTCTCTAAAAAAAACCCTTTTTAACCCATCAAGTGCAATTTTAAATCCCATTTTTAAACCTGACTCTGGCTTTCTTTTTATGCCAAGCGGGTTTCCATAACAGAGCCCTCTATATCATCAGATAGGTCTCCCTTCATTCCGTTGTACCTTTGAACGGTCACTTAGTGAACCATTGTAAGATGAGGATTAGCTGTATTTGGTTATTAGGCCTCTCTCCCTCAGTCCTCTGGCATTAGCGTTTCCGTGCCGGCTGGGGGATTCTGGGAGTTGAAATCCAGACACCTTCAAGCTGTCAAGGCTGAGGAAAAAAACAGAGAACAAACGGGGGTGGGGGGGAACGTTGAGGAGAGGGGCTGAGGTTAAGATTCTCCCGCACAGATATTAACGAGTGCGCCTTGAACCCGGACATCTGCCCCAACGGCATGTGCGAAAACCTCCGAGGGAGCTATCGCTGCATTTGCAATCTGGGCTACGAATCGGACCCCACTGGGAAGAACTGTGTGGGTGAGTAAGAATGGAGCAGACTGAAAACAGGTGGGTGCTGTCTGGGACCAGCACACTGAGGCTGGCCTTTCAGCAGAGGGCAGGTGGCGAGACTGTAAGGCTGGGCTGAAAACTGTGGACTCTGGAAAGAGTGCGAAGAAGAGCCCGAGCAGGGGGTTGGACTAAATGACCTCCAAGGTCCCTTCCAACTGTGTTATTCTACTCTACTCTACTCTACTCTACTCTACTCTACTCTACTCCACTCCACTCCACTCCATTCCACTTCACCCCACCCCACTCCACTCCATTCCATCCTTCTGTTCTGTTCTGTTCTGTTCTGTTCTGTTCCATTCCATTTATTCCATATTCTATTCTATTCTATTCTATTCTATTCTATTCTGCATTCTATTCTGCATTCTATTCTATTATATTCTAGAAGAACAGTTGCAGGAATTGGGTATAGGCAGTCTAGAGAAAAGAAGGCCTAAGGGTGACATGATAGCAGTCTTCCAATATTTGAGGAGCTGCCACAAAGAAGGGGGAGGGGTCCACCTCTTCTCCAAAGCACCAGAGGGCAGGACAAGAAGCAACAGATGGAAACTAATCAAGGAGAGAAGCAACCGGGAATTAAGGAGAAATTTCCTGACGGTTAGAACAATGAATTGGTGGAACAACTTGCCTTCAGAAGTTGTGGATGCTCCAGTACTGGAAGTTTTGAAGCAAGGATCCGTTTGAAATGATATAGGGTTTCCTGTTCAAGCAGAGGGTTGGACTAGAAGACCTTCAAGGTCCCTCCCAACTTTGTTATTCTGTGCAATAGTGCTGAATATCTGTCGCTCGGGTGTCGGATGAAGGTGAAGTTTCTTTCTCCGAGCTTGTGGGTTGTTTTCCGAACGTTTCGTTACCAGGCTAGGCAACATCTTCAGCAAAGCTTAGGGGACGTCTGTGTCAGTGCTCTTCTGCTCATAAGGGCTTCAGATGTGGGTGTGTCAAGTGAGGGTCTTGTGGTGGGTCAGGTGTGATAAAATTAGCTCTGTACTTAGGAGGGAGTGATGATGAGAACCATAATTTCTCAGGCCCAAAATGGCCATTGCGGTTAAAACAACCGAGAATTGCTCAGGTAAGTCAGAACACCCAGATAAGCAGGGATTTATACCAGACAAACAAACAGAAAACAATACCCTAATCGAGGAACTACCAGGGAAAGAAATAATCAAGCAGAAAACAATATCCTAATCAAGAAGCTATCAAGGAGAAAACAACACCCCCCCCCCCAACACTGGCAGGGCAACCTATTGTATACAAACAAGGAACAAACCCTACACACACTAGCACGGATGATGTAACCTAGTTGGGTAACGAAATGTCTGCAAACAAAGAAGCCAGCCCAGAGAGCATCAAGCACTTCAGCCTTGCAAAACTTGACCCTGAAGGTGAGTGATGATTGTTAGCAGAATGGACATCGTGGGAAACTACGGTTTTCCATCTAATTCCCAATGGGAAGGGTAGGGAGGCTGGAAGAGAGGAAAGTAAGAATTAAACCCCATTGTGTGTGTTTAGTCTACCCTATCCTATTAAGCTCCCTTGATTTTTTTTTTTAAAAAGTGGCTAGTCCTTATGGCACAAAAGAGGATGGAGAAAAGAGGTCGCTCTCCCCCGTGCCTGCCAGCGCATTTGTCAGCTGCGGTGTCTTACTTCTCTCTCCAGATGTTGACGAGTGCGCCATCAATCGCCTGTTGTGTGACAATGGCTTGTGCCGCAACACGCCTGGGAGCTATAGCTGCAGCTGCCCCAAGGGGTTTGTCTTCCGGACCGAGACAGACACGTGTGAAGGTAACTGTCTCTGTTTTCCCTTGGTCTGAGAATGGGTACAACTGCAGATACCAAACATCAAGGTAGAAGCCTTGAAACTATGGCATTGAAGGTGCATGGTTGAATCTAGTAGATCCCAAACAGCTTGTGGCCGCAAAGCAAGAAATTGGGACAGATTCTCACAAACTCTCCAGCTTTTAATTTCTTCTTGACAGACTTGAACATTGGGCTCTATCTAACAAAATGAAATTCAATGGTGAAAAAAGTAAGGTTCTACATTTAGGCAAGAAAAACCAAATGTACAGGTATAGTATAGGGGGTGCCTTGCTCAATAGTAGTAACTGTGAGAGGGATCTCGGAGTCCTAGTGGACAATCACTTAAATATGAGCCAGCCGTGTGCTGCAGCTGCCAAAAAAGCCAACACAGTGCTAGGCTGCATGAACAGAGGGAGAGAATCAAGATCACGTGAAGTGTTAATACCACTTTACAAGGCCTTGGTAAGGCCATACCTGGGATACCGCATCCAGTTTTGGTCGCCATGATATAAAAAAAGATGTTGAGACTCTAGAAAGAGTGCAGAGAAGAGCAACAAAGATGATCAGGGGACTGGAGGCTAAAACATACAAGGAACGGTTGCTGGAATTGGGCATGTCTAGTTTAATGAACAGAAGGACAAGGGGCAGTGGTGGGATTCAAATATGTGAACAACCGGTTCTCTGTGTGGATGCTGCTTCCGGAGGTCCATTCTGGGCCTGGGCAACAAAAAATTAGCTACCGGTTCTGCCGCACTGGTGCAAACTGGCTGAATCCCACCACTGACCAGGGGGACATGATAGCAGTCTTCCAGTATCTCAGGGGCTGCCCCAAAGGAGAGGGAGTCAAGCTATTCTCCAAAGCGCCTGAAGGCAGGACAAGAAGCAACGGATGGAAACTCATCAAGGAGAGAAGCTACCTGGAACTAAGGATTCCTGACAGAGCAATTAATCAGTGGAACAACCTGCCTCCAGAAGTTGTGTATGCTCCAACACAGGAAGTTTTTAAGAAGAGACTGGCCAACTATTTGTCCGAAATGGTCTAGGGTTTCCTGCCTGAGCAGGAGGTTGGACTAGAAGACCTCCAAGGTCCCTTCCAACTATTACTATTATTATTATTATTATTATTATTATTATTATTATTATTATTACTACTATTATTATTATTATTATTACTATTACTATTATTATTACTATTATTATTACTACTACTACTACTACTACTACTACTACTACTACTACTACTATTGATGATGATTAAAGTCCTGGAAACTAAAACATATGAAGAAGAGTTGCTAGAATTGGGTATGTCTAGTTTAATGAAGAGAAGGACGAGGAGTGACAGGATAGCAGTCTTCCAATATTTGAGGGGCTTCCCCAAAGAAGAGGGAGTCAAGCTCTTCTCCAAAGCGCCTGAAGGCAGGAGAAGAAACAACGGATGGAAACTGACCAAAGAGAGAAGCAACCTGGAATTAAGGAGAAACTTCCTGACAGTGAGAACAATTAACCAATGGAACAGCTTGCTTGAAGCAGCTGGAGGTTTTTAAGAAGAGATTGGACTTCAGAGATTTATCTGAAATGGGATAAGGTCTCCTGCTCGAAAAGGCGGTTGAACTAGATGACCTCTAAGGTCCCTTCCAACTCTGTTATTCTATTAATTTTCCCAAAATCAAGGATGTCCAAATGGTCAGGTGATGGATGAAAAAGTCAAGATATTGGCTGCTATGGCCTCATTAAAGCTCCAGATGTCTTTCACATGTGTTGCCCTGAGGGGCTTTATTCAGACAGCTGTGGCGACCATCTTGACTTTTTCCAACACACACAAATACACACCTTGCAACCTGCAGCACAAATACCCTGTCTCCTTCCCTGCCTGTATGTTGCACCATTTTCCTTCTGTCTCCTAGATATTAACGAGTGTGCCTCCAGCCCCTGCGTCAACGGGATCTGCCGGAACAACGCTGGGTCCTTTGCCTGCGAGTGCTCGCCTGGAAGCAAACTGGATCCCAGCGGCACCATTTGTGTTGGTAAGGAGCTGCCCGAACCAGTAATGGTCATAGGGCAGGGCTTTAGAGCCAGGGTCTGGGGTCCTGCACTCTGGATGTGTGTGCAAAGGAGGGCGTAAGGTCTTGCCTCAGCTATCTACTCAGGAAAGCCTGACTCTTTAAATGAGCGTTATTTCAAAAGAACTTTTACTGAAAGAAAGTGATTGCAAGGAAGTCAGGCAGAATCTGAAGTTCCCGTGCAAACCATTAAGCTAAATTCCCCAATATGCCAACCTCACCCTGATGCCCCCGTCAGGAGCCAATCTGCTGGCGCAAAGGTGTTATGAGAACTCCGAGGCCACCACGACCTTGGTAACAGGCTGGAACTGGCCGGAAAGGAGTCCATCCAGATGGCCCTGATGGCCCACTTCCCACCTCCCAAATTCCCATACAGATACATCAAAGCGAAGCAGCAAATTATCTACTCCCCATACTACATCCCCCCTTCCTTTGGAATGGCAGCGTTCTGACAGGGACCTGACAGAGGGTGCCAGGGAACGGTCACCCCATTTAATGGAATATGTGGATGACGTATTGAGGAAGGAAGGGAAGAGAAGCTGGCTAGGCAACCATCAGAGAAGAGAGGCAGGAGCCCTCAGTGACTCAATGGTCGGGTGAAGAAACTTAAGAAGGACCCATCCTAACGGATCAGGCGGTTAAAAGTGATGGCAGGAAGTTTGTCCTTTCAGACTTGCAAGATTCTGTTATTGTAGCTGTTAAGATGTTCAATTTAGTAGCCGGAACAGTAAAAGTGTACAATGGGCCAGAAGACACAATTGTAGTTGATTGGTAGGACTCATGCATGAGGTAATCTACACTATGATTGGCTGTTATAAGTATAAAGGGAGAGTTCCCCTTTTTTCCCCCGCCTTTTTCTTCTGTGTGCTCTGTATACTTTTTGATTTACCTCATGTTGTTCCTATGTTCCTGACTATCTTGTCTGCTCATGCATGAGGCAATCTATGCTGTGACTGGTTGCTGTGGGTGTAAAGGTGGAATTTCCCTTTCCCCCGTTTTTTTCTTCTGTGTGTTGTTTATACTTTTTGATTTACCTCATGTTGTTCCTATGTTCCTGACTATCTTGTCTGCTCCTGCATGAGGCAATCAACGTTATAATTGGTTGCTGGGTATAAAGGGGGAGTTTCCCTTTTTTCCCGCCTTTTTCTTCTGTGTGCTCTGTATGCTGTTCCGTGATTTACCTCATGATTTACCTCATAATGTTGTCGTGATGTGCCTGACTATCTTATTTACTGTAAATATAGCTGTAAAATATATTTATTTATATAAACTTGCAAGTTCGTGTCAGCATCTGTGACGTCAATTGGGACACCTGCTGCGCAATCCCCTTGCAATATCTTTACTGTAAAATAGAATTATCTCATCTGGTTGTGCAAGACGATGGGCTGGATGAACTGTTTCTCGCCAGCAAGTGGGAACCAAGATGTACTTTTCTAACACCTGGCCATGTGCAATGATGCCTCTTTGCTGCAGACCCCACCCCCTCCAACCTATCTCTCTGCTTTCACGCCCCAGACAGCATGAAGGGCACCTGTTGGCTCAACATCCAAGAAGGACGCTGTGAAGTCAACATCAATGGGGCTACCTTGAAGTCCGAATGCTGTGCCACATTGGGAGCTGCCTGGGGCAGCCCCTGTGAACGCTGTGAGATCGGTAAAGTGGGACTCTGATCCATGGGGTGCCTTCCTTTGGGTCTCCCAACAAGCCACCATGCCACAAGGTTCTACCCTTTTTCTCTCTTCGGTTCCAGATGCCGCCTGTCCACGAGGTTACGCCAGGAGGAAGGGTCTCTCTTGTGAAGGTAGCTTCCATCTCTGGTTGGTGAGCCCTGCCTTGTTTCTCGAGGGGCTGGGTATGGAGCACCCCAACCTCCGAAAAAGAGGAATTGGTTGTCTCTGAGAGATTCGGGAGGAAGGATGTGGAGATGCTCAGAGACAACCTGCTGTGGAACCTGTCAGAAAGCTCCTTCACCACCGGTGAATGGTCAAAGAACATCCCAACCAGGTTCTTCTCAAGTTGGACTGCTCATGCGTTGACAGGACCTCCGCTCAGTTCTGCTCGGATAGGAGATTTCCCAGCAGTCTGGATAGTGCCCTTCCAGAAGAACACTAGGGAGGTCTTCTAGGGCTGCCCCAGCCATGGCCGCCAGCAGGAGCTTCTGTCCTCCGACCAATGTTTCTCTCTGCCCCACCAGATGTGAACGAGTGTGACGTCTTCCCGGGTGTCTGCCCCAACGGCCACTGCGTGAACACGGCAGGGTCCTTCCGATGCGAATGTCCAGAAGGCTTGACCTTGGATGGTTCTGGCCGGACCTGCGTGGGTGAGGACCGGGTGATATGACTCATCTAGCTGCCTTCTTCCCTTGGGGAGTGCTGAAACTGAAGGAAGGAAGGAAATGAAGGAAGGGGAGGAGGGAGGTTAGAAAGAGAAGGAAGGAAAAAAGGAAGGTGGGAGGGAAGGAAGGGAAGGAAGGAAGGAGATAAGAAGGGAGAGGGAAGGAAGGAAGGAAGGAAGGAA
>NW_015387029.1:601346-609456 GCF_001527695.2 Protobothrops mucrosquamatus
AAGGAAGGAAGGAAGGAAGGAAGGGAGAATCCCTGCTCTCTGCTTTTTCACTAAATCCTCAGCCCAGCTTTCTGACCTCTCCATTCTTTCTCGCTTCTCCCCCATTCAGACGTGCGGCTGGAGCAGTGTTACATGAAGTGGGCCGAGGACGAGTGCACCGTGGCGCTGCCAGGGAAATACCGCATTGACCTTTGCTGCTGCTCCGTTGGCGCGGCCTGGGGCAAGGACTGTGAGGAATGCCCCAAGCCCGGCTCGGCCGAATTCAAAGCCATCTGTCCGCGGGGACCTGGTTTTGCCAACAGGGGAGACGTCTTATCCGGCCGGCCTTTTTACAAAGGTGTGAGGAGGGTTTGCAGACGGGCGATTGCGAAAACCCATCAGCGGGGATGTCAAGGAGGGCTGAGAATCACCGGAAGGCTTAGCACAGGGGTCAGCCTTAAGTGGGGAGTAAGGCAAAGATTGGGGTCCCCCTTAAACCACTGCTGGGGGGGGCAATAGAGGTTTGTGCGTTGCAGAAACAGATTTGTATGCTGACAGTGCTGTGCTATTGGCCGAGAACCTGAATAATTTGCAGCGAATGTTTGATTGAATGTATCACGCCACGAAGATCGAGTGTAATGAGCTTCTCAAAGCCTGGGAAATAGGATGTCTTTTCTCTGGCGTTGAGTTTCTCCTCTGCAACACCCAAGCATCTTTATCCTGGACAGAACTACTCATTTTCCATGATCTGTTACAATATGGATATCCTTCCTCAAGCACTTTTATCTCCTCCTCCAATAAGGACAGGAACGGGCACTTCCAACAGGTGTAGTTTGAGTGTCTGTAGAGATTCTCCGTCACCCAGGTCCTAAAGGTGCTTTTTTCAAGAGACAACTGGATTTTTTTTTCTTTGAAGACGTTTCGCTTCCCATCCAAGAAGCTTCTTCAGTTCTGACTGGATGGTAGAGAATGGAAGGATTTATATTCCTTGCAGTCATCTGGACATTAGTACTCTCTCTGAGAGTCATTGAGGCCACCTGGAGGATTATCTGTGCCCTCAAAAGTGTGGAACGTTTTTTGGAAATCCTGAAAGGACAGTGTTGTAAACAGGAAATAGGTGGTGTCATGTCCCTCCCTCTCTGTTGAGACAGGGCTGGTCAGTCTTAATGTAGATCTTCCTTCCTTCCTTCCTTCCACCCCTTCCTTCCTTCCACCCCTCCCTTCCTTTGACCCCTCTTTCAAACCAGCCATCCCCCCTGTCCAAAATGTGGACTTTTCTGTCTTCAAAACAGTGGCCTCCAGGCGGCCTCAATGAATCTCAGAAAGAGCGCCAAGGAATACATATCCGTTCCCCACCATTCAGTCAGAACTGAAGAAGCTTCTTGGATGAGAAGCGAAACGTCTTCCCGGGAAAATGAAGAAAGTTCAGTTGCCTCTTGAAAAAAGGTCACTTTGGGTGTCCTTTGAGTTGGCTTTTTAGGCAGGAGGACAAAGGTTGCAGATAAATTGCAGTCCACCACAAAGCTTCCTACACACTCTCCTTGCAGCATGATGTGGCTTAGAGCCTTCTCCACATATCCCCCCCCTGTGAAATTCTCCATTTGTTCCCTCAAGTTGCTTGCTCAGTGAGTCCATTCTCTGAATTTCCTTATATCCCAAAGGTCCTTTTTTTTAAAGGAGGCAACCGGAATTCCTGGTTTTTCTTTGAAGTCGTTTTGCTTCTCATCCCAGAAGCCTCTTCAGCTCTGCCGGGATGGTGGAGAAATGGAAGGATTTATACGCCTTGCAGACAGCTGGTCATTTGCCTTCCTTTTGGAGAGCTGCTGAGGCCACTTGGAGCAGGGGAGGGGGAGGGAATACGACACCATCTACCTCCAGTCCACAAAACAGTCCTTTTAGCAGTTCCAAGAAGGCTCCACACCCATTTGCACCGCTCAAGTGACCCTGAGGACACAGACAAACCTCCAGGTGGCCTCAATAACTCTCTAAAAGGAGGCAAATGACCAGCAGTCTGCAAGGAGTATAAATCCTTCCATTCCCCCAACGTCCAGTCAGAGCTGAAGAAGCTTCTTGGATGAGAAGCGAAACGTCTTCAAAGAATAATAAGAAAGTCCAGTTGCCTCGTGAAAAAAGCACCTTTGGGACCACCGTGACCGGGATGACGGAGAATTCGCCATGGACCGTTGGCTTCCTTATATGATTTTTGAAACTGCCTCTGGTTGGTCAGTAGCATCTAGGACAGGGCTTTTCAACCAGTGGTGCGGGTACCACCTGTGGTACATTGGCACCTGGCAGGTGGTAAACCATCATCCTAGGAAAGTGGTAGCGGGGGAGGGTAATGGGCTGAACCGGTGGCAGCACCGCACAAGCCTGAGCGAGAGACGGCTGGAGCTGCAGGGCTGTCAGGGCTCAGCGGAAGCGCCAGGATCAGCGCTTCTTCGGGGCTGTCAGGGCTCAGCGGAAGCACCAGGATCAGCGCCAGGCTCCAGCTGGAGCTCGGCGCTGATCCTGGGGCTTCTGCTGAGCCCTGAAGAAGCGCCGATCGGCTGGAATGTTGCAGCCTCTCCAGGGTCTTGTGATTTCCATTCAGAGGCTTGGCAACTGATTCATATTTGTGACGGTCACAGTGTCCCAGGGTCATGTGAAGTGACCAAAACCTGCTGCAACCACCCAGCAGACGGGGGGAATAAAAACCAAACACCCCCCACCCCACCCCCGCTGCCAATCCTCAACAGAAAGGCTCACAACAATGAAAACCTCGGACAGGAGGAAGAGCGCCGCCGGGTGGGCAGGCAGGTGTCCTGCTCGGCTGTGGCTTGGGGGGGCACTTTTTTCAGGGCCATTGTCACTTCGAACAGTCACTAAGCGAACTGTTGTAAGTCGAGGATGACCTGTACTTTATCACGTTTTTGACCCCTTGCTAGGCGACTGGTGGTACTCGGATGTTGCCATATCCTAAAAGTGGTACAATGGGTGAAAAGGTTGAAAAGCCCTGATCTAGGATACCCCATAGTTGCCAACCCTTGGCCAAAGGCCAATTCCTCCAAAGAATCTGAAAGGAGGCGGTTTTTTCCTGTTTATAAATGGACCTGGAAAGAAATGGGCTTTATCTGTAGCTGAGGACCGAGAGAGCGGGGGGCTTCCGACAGGGCGGACGGGCTGCCCTGGGGCTGCTCAAGGAACGGGGGGGGGGGGCTTTTGGCACTGTGGGAGGCGATCCTCAGCCCTGGTCTTTCTGCCTTCCCCAGATGTGAACGAATGCAAGATGTTCTCTGGACTGTGCACCCACGGCACCTGTCGCAACACCATCGGGAGCTTCCGGTGTCTCTGCGGCAGTGGCTTCGCTCTGGACGCCGAGGAGAGGAACTGCACAGGTGAGCCCAGGGGCCAAAAACCTCTGCTCGCCCCTCTAAGGTCGGCCGGTTGATTCGCCCCCCGGAATTCCTGCTTCTGGCTTTGCCAGTGAAATTCCTTCCTTCCTTCCTTCCTTCCTTCCTTCCTTTCTTTCTTTCTTCCTTCCTTCCTTCCTTCCTTTTTTTTCTTTCTTTCTTTCTTTCTTTCTTTCTTTCTTTCTTATCTCTTTCTCCTTTCCTTCCTAACTCCCATTTCTCCCTTCCTTCGTCTCTTTCCTTATTTCCTCCCTCCCTCCCATCCTTCTTTCCTTCCTTCATTCCACCCTTCCTTCCTGTCTCCTTCCTTCTTCTTCCCTCCCTCCCTCCCTCCCTTCCTCCCTCCCTTCCTTCCTCTCTTTCTCCCTCCTAACTCCCTCCCTTATTCTTTTCTTCATCTCTTTCCTTATTTCCTTCCTTCTTTCCACCTTTCCTTCCATTCCTTCTTTCCTCCCTTCTACGCTTCCTTCTTTCCACCCTTCCTTCGTTCCTTCCTTCCTCTTTCCTTATTTCCTTCCTCCCTCCCTCCCTCCCTCCTATCTTTCTTTCCTTCCTTCTTCCCACCCTTCTTTCCTCTGTCTCCCTCCCTCTCCCTCCCTCCCTCCCTTCCTTCTCTTCTCCCTTCCTTCTTCCCTCCCTCCCTTCCTTCTCTCCACCTTTCCTTCCTTTCCTCCCTCCCTCCTGTTTTCTGTCAGTCTGTCCCTGGCCAATGCAAAACCATTCCAGGTGGAAAAGAACCTTTATTTCAGCTAAGTATGTTCTAGATGCTCGACCTTTTCCATTTCCAGACTGCCGGTTTTCCTTTTCAACCGTCCTGCTTTGTATAAAAGCTGGATCTGAATAATTTGGTTTTTATAACAATAACAACAAGAAGAAGAAGAAGAAGAAGAAGAAGAAGAAGAAGAAGAAGAAGAAGAAGAAGAAGAAGAAGAAGAAGAAGAAGAAGAAGAAGAAGAAGAAGAAGAAGAAGAAGAACAACAACAACAACAACAACAACAACAACAACAACAATAATAATAATAATAATAATAATAATGCATTCCTCACTCAGAGTTTGTCTCCAAATGCACTTTATTTCCAAGTATACATTGCCCAAGTGGGCTTTTCCTCATAAAGCGCACATTTTATAGTGACTTTCGCATTTCTTTCTCTTTTCCTGAACTAAAAGCTGTTTTGGTCAATTTGGTGGGCCACCGTGTTGAGCAGCCTCTGGAGGGGCACCCCAACCTCCCAAGGAATCGGGGACCCTCACTGTCTCCCAAGGAAGCTCCTGTTGGACCCTGCCTTGACTCTCCTCCTCCTCCTCCTCCTCCTCCTCCTCTCCCCCACCCCCACCCCCACCCCAGATATAGACGAGTGCCGGATCTCCCCAGACCTGTGTGGCCACGGCGCCTGCGTCAACACGCCCGGCGGTTTTGAGTGCGAATGCTTCGAAGGCTACGAGAGTGGCTTTATGATGATGAAGAACTGCATGGGTAAGGATGACGGGGTGGGGGGCAAATGGGGTGGGGGGGCCCTGCAAATATGCTTGCTTTGCTTCTGTGGCAAGGATGGTCATAGAGTGCAGCCAAAACCACTTAATGACTATCTCTCTTAGCAATGGAAACTTTAGATAAGACAACCTTTATTGTTAGATAAGAGTCTTAACCTTTGGGCTCAGTTGTGGGTCATACAGTAAGTGGCTGGCTGACCTTTTTCATTTTTATTTTTATTTTTTGCTTTCTCCATTTCCCAGTTTGCATCAGCATGAGTGTTTCTTTCTTCTTGAGCTTTTCAAAAACCAATTTGAATATCCAGTCTCTCATTTCCATATCCACCCAGGGCTCTGATCTACATTAGGTCATCCTAAAGAATAGAATAGAATAGAATAGAATAGAATAGAATAGAATAGAATAGAATAGAATAGAATAGAATATGGAATGGGGAATAGAATAGAATAGAATAGAATTAGAGCAGAATAGAATAGAATAGAATAGAATAGAATAGAATAGAATAGAATAGAATAGAATAGAATTAGAGCAGAATAGATATTGGAATATAGAATACAATAGAATAGAATAGAATTAGAGCAGAATAGATATTGGAATATAGAATAGAATAGAATAGAATAGAATAGAATAGAATAGAATTAGAGCAGAATAGAATAGAATTAGAGCAAAATAGAATAGAATAGAATAGAATAGAATTAGAGCAGAATAGAATAGAATTACAGCAAAATAGAATAGAATAGAATAGAATAGAATAGAATAGAATAGAATAGAATAGAATAGAATAGAATAGAATTAGAGCAGAATAGATATTGGAATATAGAATACAATAGAATAGAATAGAATTAGAGCAGAATAGAATAGAATTAGAGCAGAATAGAATAGAATTAGAGCAAAATAGAATAGAATAGAATAGAATAGAATAGAATAGAATAGAATAGAATAGAATAGAATTAGAGCAAAATAGAATAGGATAGAATTAGAGCAAAATAGAATAGGATAGAATTAGAGCAAAATAGAATAGGATAGAATTAGAGCAGAATAGAATAGAATTAGAGCAAAATAGAATAGAATAGAATAGAATAGAATAGAATAGAATAGAATAGAATAGAATAGAATAGAATAGAATAGAATTACAGCAGAACAGGTGAGCAGGTTGCCAAGGGCCCAAAATGTAAATAAATTATCCGGGGGGAGGGGGTGAGCATCAGAACTTCAGGTCATAAGTAGCTCTGGGGATGTCTGTTGTACATAAAACAGTTTTTAAGTGAACGGTCCCTAAGCAAGGATTACCTGTAGGAGATATAGCTCTTCAGCTGTCCCAAAGGTGCTTTTTTTTTCAGGAGGCAACTGGACTTCCTTGTTTTTTCTTTGAAGACTTTTCACTTCTCATCCCAGAAGCTTCTTCAGCTCTGACTGGATGGTGGAGGAAATGGAAGGATTTATACTCCTTGCAGACAGTTGGTCATTTGCATCCTTTTAGAGAGTTGTTGAGGCCACTTGGAGGTTTCTCTGCGTCCTCAGGGTCACCAGAGTGGTGCAAATGGGCGTGGAGCCTTCTTGGCTATAGGATGTTTTCTGCCCCAAAGAAACAGCCAAAGAGGCTCCACACCCACTTGCACAACTCAGGTGACCCTGAGGACACAGAGAAAACTCCGAGTGGCCTCAACGACTCTCCGAAAGAAGGCAAACGGCCAGCTGTCTGCAAGGAGTATAAATCCTTCCATTTCTCCACCATCCGGTCAGAGCTGAAGAAGCTTCTGGGATGGGAAGCGAAACATCTTCAAAGAAGAACGAGGAAGTCCAGTTGCGGCGTGGAAAAGCACCCCTGGGACAGCCATGACCTGGAGGGCTGCGAACCTCCGTAGACAAGTCTTCCACTGGTTTCCCAACTCAGCTGGGCTTTTTAATCTTCCAGATATTGACGAATGCGAACGAGACCCTCTCCTGTGCCGGGGAGGGGTCTGCGTCAACACCGAGGGCAGCTTTGAGTGCCTTTGCCCTCCGGGGCATGAACTGACGGCCGAGGGCAGCGTCTGCGTGGGTGAGTAGAACAGCTGAGAGGCTTATTCTCAATGGGAGAGTGGGGAAAACTCCACAGGCGTGGGGACTAGCCCACTCTTCGCTACCTTCAGGATCCCAGGGGCTTCCGTGGAACCCTGTCTGCTGGGGTGAGGGAGGGCACAGCAGCAGCGAAGCGTTCTGGCCCTCCCCACTGGGGCTGGGAGCCCCCGGATGGGACACCGAAGGCTGGGGTGGAAGGACCCAGAGCCTGATCGAGATAGAGGATCCCGTTCCAGAATGAATCATTGGCATCAGTGCCCAGTTCAATGCCCAGCTTGAATGGGGTATCATCAAGGATACCTCCATCACACTGAGAGGACACGCCACTGTGTGTAAACAGAGAGGCAACCCCCCTCCCTCTTCTAGCCCTGATGATGTTCCCTAGTTGGGTCATGAAACATCTGCAAGGAAACCACTAACCTCAGAGAGCACCAGGACTCCACAGTGCTCCTCCTCCTCCTCCTCCTCCTCCTCCTCCTCCCCCCCTCCACAAACTCCACTCCCTTGTAGCACTGATGATGTTCCCTAGTTGGGTCTTGAAACGTCTGCAAGGAAACCACCCAGCCCAGAGACTACCAAGGGCCCTACAGAAAGGGAAACCCAGATAAGCAGGGATTGACACCAAACAAACAATCGAGCAGAAAACAACACCCTAATCCAGTTACCAAGCAAAAAAGGACAATACTCCCATCAACACCATCAAGGCAAAACCACTGTATATGAACGGAAAGGAAATCCCACTCCTTTCAAGCACTGATAATGTTGTCTAGCTGGGTAATAAAAGGTCTGCAAGAAAACCACCAAAGTCAGAGAGCACTGAGGATCCCACAGACTCCGACTCCTTCTGGCCACAAACCCCACTCCCTTCTAACATTGATGATGTTACTTAGTTGGGGGGGGGGTAGGGTGGGTAGGCCAACCCATGCCATGTCGGTAGGCCAACCCATGCCATGTCGGGGGGACACGGCACTAAAGTGATCAGGGGGGGGGTGGGGGGACCAGGGGAGGGTGTTGTGATAGGTACGGTCAGTGGGAGGGGCAGATATGGCGGGAGCAGAGGACCATATCGGGTTTTGGGAGCACGCACACGCTGCTTACAAGCCTGTGGGTGCTCCGGTCCTCAGGACTCAACTCGACCCCCAGGGATCTTAGATCCCCGGCCCCGGGATCACCGACTGATGCTGTGTAATG
>NW_015387029.1:611957-614031 GCF_001527695.2 Protobothrops mucrosquamatus
TTTTAATAGGGATTTTATAACTTTTCTAAAAATAACAGGCTTATTTAATATATATTTTAATTGTTTTTAGATATTTATTGTATAGTTCCGTTTTTATTGCCTGTAAGCCGCCCTGAGTCCTTCGGGAGAAGGGCGGGGTATAAATTAAAGTAATAATAATAATAATAATAATAATAATAATAATAATAATAATAATAATGAAATGTCTGCAAGAAAACCCACCAAGCTCAGAGAGCACCAAGCACCCCACAGTCGTCCTCCTCCTCTTCCTTCTCCTCCTCCTCCTCCTCCTCCTCCTCCTCCTCCTCCTCGTAAACCCCACTTCCTTCTAGCACTGATAATGTTCCCTAATTAGGTTATGAAACGTCTGCAAGAAAACCTCCAAGCACAGAAAACACCAAGGACCCCACAGTCTTTTTCTTCTTCTTCTCCTCCTCCTCCTCCTCCACCTCCACCTCCACTTCCCATAATCTTCATTCCCTTCTAGTACTGAAGATGTTACCTTGTCAGGTAATGAAACGTCTGCAAGAAAACAACCAAGCTCAGAGACCACCAAGGACCCCACAGCCCTTTCCTCCTCCTCCTCCTTCTCCTCCTCCCCATCTCCCTTCTAGCACTGATGATGTTCCCTGGTTAGGTTATGAAACGTCTGCAAGAAAACAACCCAGCTCAGACACTGCCAGGGACCCACTACGCCCAGTCATTTTGAAGCAGCTCCTTTGCTGCTGGCCATGTTAGAGCAGAGGAGGAGCGAGAAAGAGAGAGAGAGAGACGGCTTATGTCCTCGTCCCTCCTGAGGTGGATGGGGGGCAGACCCTTGGCCCTGGTCCCGCGGTCGTGGCCAAAGTGGGTCTGCTCTTCTCATCATAATGAGACCCTCTCTTACTCCTCCGCTGTCGCAGATATCAACGAGTGCTCCCTCAGTGACAGTCTGTGTCGGAACGGGCGCTGTGTGAACGTCGTTGGCACCTACCAGTGTGCCTGCGACTCCGGGTATCAGGCCACCCTAGACCGGCAGGGCTGCGTCGGTGAGTTTCCTACTTTTATTATTCTGTATCGTTCTTTTATTTTACTTTCATGATTATATCATACCCTATTCATATTTATTATTGATTGTTTTGCTTTATTTTTATTATTATTATCGTGTATTACGCCATATTATTTTATTTTTTTATTATCCTATCGTTTTATTTTATTTTACCTCCTTCTTTTACTGTATTATTTTATTTGCACCCCACACCCTTATTATTTTTATAAACAACTGGCATTATTCTGGGCCCCCCTGGACGGCCTCCCCCACAGATATCGACGAGTGCACCATCATGAACGGCGGCTGCGACACCCACTGTGCCAACGCGGAGGGCAGCTACGAGTGCAGCTGCGGGGAAGGCTACGCGCTGATGCCGGATAAGCGGTCCTGCGTGGGTGAGCGGCCGCGCGGGGGTCCCGGGAGAGAATCCTGCTGAAACCTACTTGCTTTCCTTTAAGAGTGGCCTTAGTGGGTTGTGCAGGTGGAGGAGAAGCAAAGAGGCCCCGGATTCTGACCCCTTCGTAGCCACGGATGCTCCTGGTGGGGCCCGAAGGGTGCTCTCTCAGCCCAACAGCCGGGGGGGGGGGTGTCAGTGGGGAAGAGAAGCAGTGGAGAGACCCAGATTCTAATCCTCCCTCGACCACAGAAGCTCCCTGAGGGAATATCTACACCAGTGCCCTCACTAGCCCAAGAAAACCTAGGGACGTTAAGCAGAGCATCTAGCTGGAATGGAGTATTACGGAGGAGGGTCTGGCTGGCTGGCTGGCTGGCTAACCCCATTTGGGGACCTATGCACTTATTGTACTTAAGGTAAAGGGAGGGAGAAGGAGAAGGAAGGGAACAAAGAAGGAGTGGTGAAGAAGGAAATAGGAAGGAAGGAAGGAAGGAAGGAATGGAAAGGGAGGGAGGGAGGGAGGGAATGGAAGGAAGGAAGGAAATGGAAAGAAATGGAAGGGAGGAATGGAAAAACAGGAAGGAAGGAAGGAAGGTAGGAAAGAAATGGAAAGAAAGGGAGGAATGGAAAAACAGGAAGGAAGGAAGGAA
>NW_015387029.1:616431-621498 GCF_001527695.2 Protobothrops mucrosquamatus
GAGAGAGAGAGAGAGAGAGAGAGAGAGAGAGAGAGTGCGTGCGTGCGTGCGTGCGTGCGTGCAAGCGTGCACATACGTGTTTGTGAGTGTTTTGTGAGTCTGTTTCCAGCCCACCTGGATCAAACTGGGATGCTCAGTCTGTCTCTTACGTTTGGCCTCCTCCCAAGCCAACAGTCATGGCCACCGCAGAAGAGGCCGGCGCATCCGATTTGGAGAGGAGTCTAAACAAAGCCTTGTCCTCCCCCAGATGTGAACGAGTGTGACCTGAACCCCAACATCTGCCTGCACGGCGAATGCGAGAACACCAAAGGCTCCTTCATCTGCCACTGCCAGCTGGGCTACTTTGTCAAGAAGGGGACTACAGGATGCACAGGTAGGTAGGCCGTTCAGTCTAGGAGAAGAGCAGGCAGAGCTGGTGGGGGCGGTGTCAAGCAAGTCATTAGCCTAGAATCGTTATGTTGCCATAAGTCAGTGGTGGTGAACCTATGGCACGCGTGGCAGAGGCAGCACTCGGAGCCCTCTGTGTGGACACGCACGCATGCACGCACGCTGTCACCCTAGCCCCACCTCCCCTCGCGGCCCCTTCCTCACCAGCATCCCCCCTGGAAGAGAGTCGGCCCTGGGCGTGGCACGCGTGGAGCAGCGCAGCCAAGCACAATGGCAGTCAGGCAGCAGGGACAAAATTTCGCCCTCGTGCTCCGTCGCGCACAGATGCTGTGGGGCGTGGGAAGGCGTGGCCACCATGGCGCTGCAGGGCCACCTGGGTGATCTGCTGCAGTGGGCCATGGAGGCGGTGAGTGGCCCTGTGGGCGAGCAGGAGCAGAGTGGGCTGCGGGGCGGGGGTTGGGGGTTTTTGGGCACTCGGTCTCTTAAAAGGTTCGCCATCACTGCCATAAGTGATCCAGGTGCAAAGCCCCCCTTGAATTTTATTGATCCTTATCTGGCGTCAATTGAATATTGAAGCTTAATCGTCTAGATCGGGGCTCTCCAAACTTGTCAACTTTTAAGGCTTGTGGACTTTCCAGACTTTAAAACACTCAACTTTATCAACTTTTAAGATTTGTGGGCTTCGACTCCCAGCATAGCTGGCTGAGGGATTCTGGGAATTGAAGTCCACAGGCCTTCAAAGTTGCTTAAATTTGGAGACCCCCTAGACTAGATCCTTCTACATAATGTCAGGCCTCTGGAGTCATTCTCGGGATGCTGCCATTTTGTCGTGGAGGGGGGAGGCTTTACTCTTTTGGGAGGGGGCTCTGGGATGTGTGCGTTGTTCTCTCAACCTTTGGTGTGTCTCTTTGGGTGTAAAAGGGAGGGAGGCACGTGCCTGGTGCCATCTGCCTTACCTCTGCTCCGCTGGGAAGAGGATGCAACGCTGGGAACCGCGCCTCATCGCTCTTTCACCTTCCAGTTTCCATAACAACTACACACCTGTGGATTGGCTGGGCATGGATTGTTTGAAGAGAGGGGTTTAATGTAACGTTTTGCATGGGAAATATTCAGATCTTGCCTGGCCTTTCTGCTTTCATTACCTCTCAATAAAAGTTCCTTTTGAAACAATGCCGGTTTCAAGAGTTCTGCTTTCTTGGAGGATTAGCTGAGTCAGGACCTTATCCGTAGTCTTGAGCAATAAATCCTTTTTGAACAGCAACTTAATGTGTAGTCCTGATTCTTTGTGCTTGGCATTCATTGTGTCAGCATTCTCTCTCTCTCTCTCGTTATCTATGTTCAGTATACTGGGAGCTATGAAAGTCAGCGAACCCTTATACATTAAGAAAAATTGAAAGAATTTGCTGGTGGGAAATCAAAAAACAGGAACTGAGAAATGGAGCTGGCTCTCATTTCACCCCAAGCTTCGGGAGGTGGGCAGCCAGAAGCCCCCCCCCTTGCAATTTGGAAACGAAATGCAAACCTTTCCACATGCTCACTTTTTCCTTCTGTTCCCCCAGACATTGACGAGTGTGAAATTGGGGCTCACAACTGTGACATGCACGCTTCATGCATCAACATCCCAGGGAGCTTCAGGTGTAAATGCCGGCTGGGCTGGCTCGGCGACGGGTTCAAGTGCAACGGTGAGTGACCAGGGCCAGGGAAGGGGAGCCAGCCGTCTGGCCTGGCTTGAGGGGGGACGATGTCTCACCAGCCTCGTTGCATAGTGCAGGGCAGAAGAGTCTCTGAGCCCGTACAGGATGTCCTTGACTTACAACAGTTCATTTAGTGACCGCTCACACTTACAACAGCATGGGAAAAAGTGATTATGACCATTGTTCACTCTTACGACCGTTCCAGCATCCTCGTGGTCACATGATCAAAATTCGGACACTTGGCAACTGACTCATATTTATGAAGGTCGCAGAGTCCCGGGATCCAAGGTCCCTTCCAACCTTTTTTTTTATTATTATTATTATTACTATTATTATTATTATTATTATTATTATTATCATCATCATCATCATCATCATCATCATCATACGATCCCCTTTTGCGACCTTCTGAAGGCAAAGTCAGTGGGGAAGCCAGATTCACTTAACAACCGGGTTGCTAACTTAACAACTGCAGGGATTCGCTTCACAAATGTGGTGAGGAAGGTTGTAAAATGGGGCAAAACTTACATTTTCCTTCTGACCCGCAGAAAAAACTTCCTCAAATCCCCAAACAACTTACCCAGACCTAATCCACATATCAAAGGATAAGGTCTGCAAACACAAAGAGAGTTAATTAAATTAGGTCTCCCAGAGGAACTGCATGCTCACAAGAATAAACATACCTACACATAAGATATTGAGACTCTAGAAAGAGTGCAGAGAAGAGCAACAAAGATGGTCAGGGGACTGGAGGCTAAAACATATAAGGAATGGTTGCTGGAATTGGGTCTGTCTAGTGATTTGGGTGCTTGGCGACTGTCAGGGATTTACGATGGTTGCAGCATCCCAGGGTCTTACGAAGTCTCCCTTAACTTTAGCAAGACAAATCTATGGGGAAGTATCAGAGCATGCACAGTCTTATTGTGCTGAGGTAACCCAGGAGTAAAGGCAGTACACAGTGGTTTGTAATTAAGTGTGGTTTATATTACACTATATCTACAAATATACACTAGAAATAAAATACATACAGGTGGTGAGAATTCAGCAAACTCCAGTATATGGCAGTTACGGTAGTCAAATGGATGAGAGAGAAAAAGACTACAGCAAGAAAAAAACTTCCCTTTTATACTCAGCCTCTTAAAGGCACAGACACAGACCCTGCTGAGTCATTCCTAATATTGCATCATCCACATTACATTACATCTTTACATAAGCTGTTTAGCTGTTAAATTATTATCCCGACAGGAAGCCAGCCGGGAAAGTCACAAATTGTGGTCCTGTAATGTCTCATTTAACAACCACAGCGATTCGCTTAATGACCGTGGTGGAAAAAAAAGGTTCTAAAATCACGTGCAGTCATGTGATGCCTCACTTAAATAGAGGCAGCGCTTCACCACCAATTTGCTGGTCCAGTGTCAGAGGGTTCCACAGGCAGAGGGGCTACGCAGGTGAGACTTTCCCCCTTCATCTCCTTCTTTCTCCTTCCCAGATCTAGACGAGTGTGCCACCGAGGCACACAGCTGCAACCTCAACGCCAACTGTCTGAACACGCCGGGCTCGTTCCGCTGCGCGTGCCAGGAGGGCTTCGGCGGTGACGGCTACTCTTGTTCGGGTGAGTGTAGAAATGTTCGGTCATTTATTTATAACATTTCTCAGCTGCCCATCTTACCATCGGGTATCTCTGGGTAGCTGACAGTTACATAAAATCTAAAATATAAAAAGTTAAAGTCGAACCTTACAAACCAAAGACACACAGGGTATGTGTATATGTGTGTGTGTGTAGATGGGATCTGTTATTACTCAATCAACCACCTCCGTTGTCCCAAAGGTGCTTTTTGTCCACGAGGCAACTGGAATTTCTTGTTTTTCCTTTAAAGACATTTTACTTCTCATCCCAGAAGCTTCTTTGGCTCTGACCGGATCGCGGGGAAGGGAAGGATTTATACTCCTTGCAGACAGCTGGTCATTTGCATTCTTTGAGAGAGTCGTTGAGGCCGCTTGGAGCCTGAGGACCCAGACAAACCTCCAAGTTCCACACTTTTGAGAGCACAGATAAACCTCCAAGTAGCCTCAACAACTCTCAGAAAGAGTACTAATGACCAGATGACTGCAAGGAATATAAATCCTTCCTGGGACATAATTTTACCAGGAGTATAATACTTTGCTGAAAATTTACATTGAAACTAAGTTAATCAACTAAAATTAGCATACTTCCTCAAACCCCCAAATAAGCTACCCAGGCCCAATCCACATATCAAAGGATATGGCTGCAAACACAGAGTTAATTAAATTAGGTCTCCCAGAGGGACTGCATGTTCACAAAAAATAAATATACCTACACACACAAACACACACACACACACCTCCAGTGTCTCCATAGAATCTGTACCTGAAAATGCCAGGTGGACAGTTGACAGGCCTGACCATGCCTCGTTTTTCCCTTCCAGATGTGGACGAATGTGCCGACAATGTCAACCTCTGTGAGAACGGGCAGTGTCTCAACGCCCCTGGGGGCTACCGGTGTGAGTGCGAAATGGGCTTCAACCCAACTGATGACAGCAAGGCTTGCCAAGGTGAGCTGATTTAGGAACTGGACTTAGGATAAGAAGAATGGTTGCAGGAATTGGGTATTAGGGGATGAGAAAGACTTGCACAAAAGGCCAGCAAAATTGCTGCCAGTGTTTAGAGGTTTATGTGTGTGTGAGAGAAAGAGAGAGAAAGAAGAGAGAATCAAGATCACGTGAAATGTTAATTTTTTATTTTTTTTTTATTTAAATTTATATCCCACCCTTCTCCTTGCGGACTCAGGGCGGCTGACAATCAATTTAAAATACACCAAAAACAATTACAAAATTTAAAATTAGTTAAAAAGAAATATTTAAATGTTGTCTGATTAAAATATAATTAAAACCCCTCTAAAAAATTACCCTAGGCCAGTCCCGCTTGTTGGAATAGCCATGTCTTAAGGGCGCGGCGGAAGGAAGGG
>NW_015387029.1:622513-623745 GCF_001527695.2 Protobothrops mucrosquamatus
AGGACCGACCCTTGTGGCACCCCACAAGTTAGGGGCCTTGGGGTCGACCTCTGTCCCCCTGCCAATACAGACTGCGTACGATCGGTGAGGAAGGAGGAGAACCACCGCATAACCGTGCCTCCCACTCCCAACCCACCTAAACGCCGCAGCATGATACTGTGGTCCACAGTATCAAAAGCCGCTGAGAGGTCCAAAAGAAATACAACTCTACAACGCCTTGATAAGGCCACCCTTGGAATACCTGCATGCAGTTTTGGTCACCACGATGTAAAAAAGATGCTGAGACTCTAGAAAGAGTGCAGAGAAGAGCAACAAAGATGATCAGGGGACTGGAGGCTAAAACATACAAGGAACAGTTGCTGGAATTGGGGATGTCCAGTTTAATGAAGAGAAGGACGAGGGGGGACATGATAGCAGCCTTCCAGTATCTCAGGGGCTGCCCCAAAGAAGAGACAGTCAAACTATTCTCCAAAGCGCCTGAAGGCAGGACAAGAAACAACGGGTGGAAACTGATCAAGGAGAGAAGCAACCTAGAAATAAGGAGAAACTTCCTGACAGTGAGAACAATTAATCAGTGGAACAACCTGCCTCCAGAAGCTGTGAATGCTCCAACACTAGAGGTCTTTAAGAAGAGAGAATGTTGAGGTTAAAATGTGCTGTGTTTCCTTGCAGACATTGATGAATGCACCTTCCAAAATATCTGCGTTTTCGGTACCTGCCAGAATCTTCCCGGGATGTTCCGCTGCGCCTGTGATGATGGATACGAGCTGGACAGGAGTGGCGGCAACTGCACAGGTGAGCGGGAAAGACCCATCGTGGCTCCAGGTGGTCCTCTTCATTGGGTGGCTTTCTGAAGTTGCCACCGAAAAAAGGTGACTTATATCCGGGTCTTTGCACTTAACAATCATCGCAGCATCCCCACAGTCACCTGATCAAATTGCATGTATTTATGATGGTTGATTGATTGATTGATTGATTGATTGATTGATTGATTGATTGAAATGGTCTAGGATCTCCTACTTGAGCAGGGGGTTGGACTAGAAGACCTCCAAGGTCCCTTCCAGCTCTATTCAGATTGATTGGTTGAAATGGTCTAGGATCTCCTATTTGAGCAGGGGGTTGGACTAGAAGATCTCCAAGGTCCCTTCCAGCTCTATTCAGATTGATTGATTGAAATGGTCTAGGATCTCCTACTTGAGCAGGGGGTTGGACTAGAAGACCTCCAAGGTCCC
>NW_015387029.1:624157-654518 GCF_001527695.2 Protobothrops mucrosquamatus
TGGACTAGAAGACCTCCAAGGTCCCTTCCAGCTCTATTCAGATTGATTGGTTGAAATGGTCTAGGATCTCCTATTTGAGCAGGGGGTTGGACTAGAAGATCTCCAAGGTCCCTTCCAGCTCTATTCAGATTGATTGATTGAAATGGTCTAGGATCTCCTACTTGAGCAGGGGGTTGGACTAGAAGACCTCCAAGGTCCCTTCCAGCTCTATGCAGATTGATTGGTTGAAATGGTCTAGGATCTCCTACTTGAGCAGGGGGCTGGACTAGAAGACCTCCAAGATCCCTTCCAGCTCTATTCGGATTGGTTGATTGATTGATTGATTGATTGAAATGGTCTAGGATCTCCTACTTGAGCAGGGGGCTGGACTAGAAGACCATCCAAGGTCCCTTCCAGCTCTATTCTGATTATAACCAAAGCTCTTCTATGAGAGAGATGGGACATCTCCAGCTCCAGACCCGGGCCGGGGCAGGGGGCGGTAATTCCTCCCCTCCCTCCTCCGATGTCCCTGCCTTGGCTCAGCTCTTCCCTTCTGCCCAGTCCTCCATCCAACCTCAGTTGCAAACACACAAGCCAAGGAGAGGGCCACCGCAGTGTAACCGGCGCCTGTGGTTCGGTAGCTCCTTCCGCCAAGGACGGGACACCATCAGCAATTCCCAGACCGCGTTTAACTCCTTTCCCATCTCTCTCTCTCTTTCTCTCCCCCGACAGACATCAACGAGTGTGCCGATCCGGTGAACTGCATCAACGGGCTTTGTGTCAACACGCCGGGCAGCTACCTCTGCAACTGTCCTCAGGACTTTGAGCTGAACCCTACCGGGGTGGGGTGTGTCGGTAAGAAGGCTCCATCCTCACAGGGTCTCCGTGGGAGGGGGTTGTTTCCCGGGTGTGGTGGTTTCCCGATACTATTTATTTATTAAATTTATCTGCCACCCGTCGCTTATCGCGCTGAAAAGCAACCCTGGGCAGCTTCCTATTAAAATCATAAATATTAACAACGTTAAAGAGCCGTGGAGTGGCGCTGTGGTTAGAACGCGGCACTGCAGGCTAATTCTGCCCACTGTCAGCAGTTCAATCCTCTAACCGGCTCAAGGTTGACTCAGCCTTCCGTCCTTCCGAGGTCGGTAAAAGGAGGACTCAGATTGTTGGGGGCAAATAGGCTGACTTTGTAAACCGCTCAGAGAGGGCTGTCAACCACTGTGAAGCGGTATATAAGTGCTAATTGCTAAATACAGAAATTTTTAAAAAGCGAAAAATAAGAACACATCCAGCTTTTTTTTTTTTCCTGGATGTCGGCTCCAGGACCGCTTCGGATGTCTTCTAAAATGGGCCTCACTAAAGGAAGACCAAACTGGTCCTGCTTGGCCTAGTTAGTCCAACGCCTTGAACTACAAACTCCATAGTCCCCAGCCCCACATTGAAAAGCCCGAGTAGAAACCCTTGTCAAATAGAGGTCCTCATTTCGACGCGATTCGGTTCTTCCTCTCGTTTCTCCAAGCCGTAGTCAAGATTTGCAAGCCTCATTGATCATTTTTAAATTATTGTTATTTGTTGGTTTATCATATGGTTTATTATAATTATAATTACAATTCTTTCTATTCCTGGAGCAGAAAGGTCATCCTAGCCCACTGCTTCTCCACCTTGGCCACTTTAAGATCCGTGGACCTCAATTCCCAAAATTCTGTCTGGCTGTGGAATTCTGGGAGTTGCAGTCCACCAAACTTAAACAGGTTGGCTGTGGAATTCTGGGAGTTGAAGTCCACCATCTTGAAGTGGCTAAGGTTGAGAAACACTGGGCTAGCCGACGACATGATGGCTGCTGCATTGGGGGAATGAAAAAAAAGAACACATCCCCTTGGAAAGGCAGAATTTGTCGACAGGTGTTGGATACACAACTGACTCTCGGATGCATCTTGTACCTAAAGACCCCCACCCAACTAGAGATGGGAAGGTCTGGGAAAAAAATGGAAAAATTGGGGGGGGGAACAGAGTTTTTTTTTTCTGGTTTCCCCCCCTTTTTTTTTCCAAAGACGTTTGGAAAAAAAAAACTGGTTTTTTCCCCAGTTTTTTTCCCAGGCCTTCCTATCTCTACGGCCCCGATGCCGTCGTGCTCTTCCCGATGCAGTTCTTTTTTCCCCCTTCATTCTCCTTCTGTCTCCCTCCCTCTCTCTTTCCTACCCAGACACCCGAGTGGGGAACTGTTTCCTGGACACGCAAGACCGCGGTGACGGCGGCATCTCCTGCAGTGCGGAAATCGGCGTGGGGGTCACCCGGGCCTCCTGCTGCTGCTCCCTGGGCCGGGCCTGGGGCAACCCTTGCGAACTCTGCCCAGCTGCCAACACCAGTGAGTAGGGCAGCCGTGCCCACCGGGCTGCATCGTTTGACTGGCATCTGCCAGAATTTGGTTTGGGACGTGGATTAATTAACGAGTGGAGCAGCTTGCCCTCCGAAGTTGTAGGTGCTTCATCACTGGTAGAGACTGGACAGCCTCTGGTCTGGAATGGGATGAGCAGTGGGTTGGACTAGAAGACCTCCCGGGGTCCCTCCCAGCTCTATTCTGATGGATGGATTGATTTCCTGTGGGTGGGTGGCACAATAGAAGTGACACTTTAAAACAAAATCGTAACAAGCTTGTCAGAGACATAATCTGTCAGTGTTGCTTCTGTCCTGGTCAGACCATGCCCTGGTGTCCTTGAATAAGACAATAGCAGAGTTGGAAGGGACCTTGGAGATCTTCTAGTCCCACCTCCCAGTGCTCAAGCAGGAGACCCTTACAGAATCATAGAAGAACAAGAGTTGGAAGGGACCTTGGAGGGGGGGGGTCAACTTATTCTCCAAAGCACCAGAGGGCAGGACAAGAAACAACGGTTGGAAACTGAACAAAGAGAGAAGCAACCTGGAATTAAGGAGAAACTTCCTGACAGTGAGGACAATTAACCAGTGGAACTCCTTGCCTCCAGAAATTGTGGGCGATCCATCACTGGAGGTTTTTAAGAAGAGGCTGGACAGTCACTTGTCTGAGATGGTATAGGTTCTCCTACTCGAGCGGGGGGCTGGACTATTCTATTCTATTCTATTCTATTCTATTCTATTCTATTCTATTCTATTCTATTCTATTCTATTCTATTCCATAATTCTATTCTATTCTATTCTATTCCATAATTCTATTCTATTCTATTCCATAATTCTATTCTATTCTATTCCATAATTCTATTCTATTCTATTCTATTCTATTCTATTCTATTCTATTCTATTCTATTCTATTCTATTCTATTCTATTCTATTCTATTCTATTCTTGGAAAGCTGTTTTAAAACATAGTATTTTTCAACCTTGGCCACTTTAAGATCGGAGGACTTCAACTCCCAGAATTCCCCAGCCAGCCATGCTGGCTGGGGAATTCTTGGAGTTGAAGTCCTCCCGTCTTGAAGTGGCCAAGGTTGAAATAAAGACGCCTAAAACTTCTAAACTCTGTCTAGAATTCACTTCTCACCCTACAGCCGAATACAAGACCCTCTGTCCGGGCGGCGAAGGCTTCCGGCCCAATCCCATCACGGTCATTTTGGAAGGTAGGTCAGTGGGTCACTTGAGCGGGAGGGGGAGGGCTGAAAAACGATCTCTTGGGCCTGCCTGAACTTAGAGTCCCTCTGAAATTCAGCGCTGGAGAGTGTCTTTGGACGCCCAAACCCTTGCATATTAAAAAAAAAAAAATCCATCCCGTTACTGATTACAGCCCTGGGAAAATTCCCTGGCTTTAAAAAGAACATTCCAAGGGCATCATTTTTATTGGGGTGATGAACTTGTGGGCAGAGGCATCAGATCTGAGCTAAACAGAGGCCAAAAAAAAAAAAAAAGCAGCAGTTTTGGCTGCAGAATAAAGCAAAATATTGGATTGGATTGATTCAGGCTGATCCTTTAATCAGGAGTTTGGCAGATGCTGCAATTCATTTGTAATTCTGGTGCTGGTCCTTCCAGCTGTTCTCCAGAAAAGCTTAACATTTTGCCTGGAAGGTTTTAGAGAATGAGAATCAGTGAGCGAGCCGTGGAGATCATCTCCAGTGAAGGCGAACATGCTTTAGGTGCTGGACTAGGAACCAAGGAGACAGTGAGTTCTAGTCCTGCCTTAGGGATGAAAGCTGGCTGGGTGACTTGGGGTCAATCACCGGGAGACGGGGAGTTCTAGTCCTGACTTAGACACAGAAGCCGGCTAGGTGACTTTAGGCCAATCACCCGGAGATAGTGAGTTCTAGTCCTGCCTTAGGCATGAAAGCTGGATGGGTGACTTTAGACCAATCACTAGGAGATGGTGAGTTCTAGTCCTGCCTTAGGCACAAATGCCTGGTGAGTGACTTTGGACCAATCAGCAGGCTACAGTGAATTCTAGTCCCACCTTAAACATAAAAGCTGGCTGGGTGACTTTGGACCAATCACCAGGAGACGGTGAATTCTAGTTCTGCTTTAGGCAGGAAATCTGTCTGGGTGATTTGGGTCCAATCCCTCTCTCGGCCCAACCCACACTGCAGGGTCGTTGTTCCCCCCCCCCCGTTTGCAGGGGGGAAAAGAGGAGAAAGGAGCATTATGTATGTTCACTACCTTGAGATAGTTACAAACAATAACAAAGGCAGGGTACACTTCAAATAAATAATAACAAGAACAACAACAACAATAATAATATAACAGTAACAATAAAATACATTCATGTCACATATCCTCCTGTTGGACTTGATCTGTAAAAAAAAACCCCATCTAAACATCTAGCTGTCTTTGCGGTGAGCCATAAATACATAATTCTACGTTTGTGTCTTTGCACGACTTTTTCCTAGGCCAGGGGTAGGCAACCTTGGTTCTTTTATGACTCGTGGACTTCAACTCCCAGAATTCCTGAGCCAGCCAAGCTGGCTCAGGAATTCTGGGAGTTGAAGTCCACGAGTCATAAAAGAGCCAAGGTTGCCTACCCCTGGCCTAGGCCATCCCACTGGTGGCTTTGGGGAAGAGAGAGAGAATGAGAGAGAAAGAGGGAGGGAGAGAGAGAGAGAGAGACCCATCCTCCACTCCCCCCAAAAAGTGCCACGGATCCTTGATCTTCCTCTTCCTCCTCTCTCACAGACATAGACGAATGCCAGGAACTGCCCGGCCTGTGCCAGGGGGGCAATTGCATCAATACCTTTGGGAGCTTCCAGTGCGAGTGCCCCCCGGGCTATTATCTGAACGAGGACACCCGTATTTGTGAAGGTGGGTCTACGGGGGGGGGTGGCAGGCAGGTGGGCGAGCTTTGGGGAAGGGGGTGGTGTGCCCTGGCACCCTTGGGCCAACTCAAGGTGTGGCATGGAAGGAGAATCAAAAGGGGGACTGTTTTTTGTGGCTTCGCGTCTCCGTTAGCAGGCTCAAGGTACTTTTGGGGATCTAGAAGGCAGATCCATTCGTGGGCGTCCCCCGGGTGTGGTCAAAAAAGTCAAGATGGCCGCCTTGCAGTCCGCAGACTCTCCCAATTCCTTCACTTAGAGTAGGGTCTGCCAACCTGGTCACTTTAAGATGGGTGGACTTCAACTCCCAGAGTTCCCCAGCCAGCACGTTCAGCTGAGGCATTCTGGGAGTTGAAGTCCACCCATCAGCTCCAGCTCCTGCCCACCCTTCTGAAACCAGCCCCTTAAGTGTCTTAGCTTGATTTGTTTTTTTCTGCATTCGTAAAATGCTGGCTGGGGGATTCTGGGAGTTGAGGTCCACAGGCTTTAAAGTGTCTTAGCTTTCTTAGTGTCTTTGGGAGCTTCTAAAATGATTGGCAGGGTTGGTTAGCCCTGCGAGGTAGGCCAGCCAGGAAGCACAGCCTGGATCTCTGAGCTCTATCTTTATTGTAACCTTATATTAACAGACTCTTTCTCTCCCTCCACCCCTTTTACTTTCTGGAAAACTAGGGGGCGGGTCTCTTTTGAGTCACTTCCTACACCCTCCTTTCCATCTGCACCCTGTTGTAGCTTTTATGTCTGGGGGGGGTGTCTCCCTCCCGCCTCCTGAGGTCATTCCCCCAGTAGGGATGCATCCCCTCGACAGATCTGAAACACTCATCCTGGGACTGCTGACCGACTGACCTGGCTCTGGCCCCTGTTCCCACAACCTTTGTTTTCCCCTCCAGACATCGACGAGTGCTCTGCTCACATCGGCATCTGCGGGCCGGGGACCTGTTACAACACACTCGGCAACTACACCTGCGTTTGTCCCCCGGAGTACATGCAAGTCAACGGAGGGAACAACTGTATGGGTACGAAGGGCCCTGCAGGGTGGGCTCAAAGGGAGGAGAGGGGCCAATGGGGTGAGGGAGCAACCAGCCCCCGTCTCCTCGGATGGCTTGACGCCCTTCCAGGTAACTCAGCTGAAAACGTAGGATGAGGGTCCCATAGCCTCATCTAGCTGCCAAGAGATAGACTGCCCTTAGCTCTGGAGGTTCCACGTCAAACAGAGAGAAGAGGAGAATTCTGTGGTTTGGGTGTGGGTTGTTTTTTTTTTTTTTTCCAAAACAGACTTTTTAAATAAGATCTCAAAGGGATCAGGATCCATCTAGCCATCTTCTGGCCTCCAGTGGTGGTCAGCAGCTTCAGCAGGACCCCAAGTTGGACACGAAGGCAATCACACCTCAGAGGCTGATTTCCACGTCCTCATCCCATAATTCAAATCCAGAGTTTAGATAGATATGTAGAGAGAGAGAGAAAAAAGGGAGGGAGGGAGGGAGGGAGGGAGGGAGGGATGGACGGACAGACAGACAGACAGACACAGACAGACAGACAGACAGACAGACAGATAGAGTGATATAGAGATTAGGGGGAAAGATGGATGGATGGATGGATAGAGAAAAATAGAGAGAGATAGACAGACAGAGATGATAGATAGATAGATAGATAGATAGATAGATAGATAGATAGATAGATAGATAGATAGATAGATAGATAGATAGATAGATAGATAGATAGATAGTGATAGAGTGATATAGAGATTAGGGGGAAAGATGGATGGATGGATAGAATGGGATAGAGAGAGAGATGAGAGACGGAAAGATGGATGAGTGGATAGAGAAAAATAGAGAGGGATAGACGGACAGAGATGATAGATAGATAGATAGATAGATAGATAGATAGATAGATAGATAGATAGATAGATAGATAGATAGATAGATAGATAGATAGATAGATAGATAGATAGATAGATAGATAGATAGATAGATTGATAGATAGATAGATAGATAGATAGATAGATAGATAGATAGATAGATAGATAGATAGATAGATAGATAGTGATAGAGTGATATAGAGATTAGGGGGAAAGATGGATGGATGGATAGAATGGGATAGAGAGAGAGATGAGAGATGGAAAGATGGATGAGTGGATAGAGAAAAATAGAGAGGGATAGATGGACAGAGATGATAGATAGATAGATAGATAGATAGATAGATAGATAGATAGATAGATAGATAGATAGATAGATAGATAGATAGATAGATAGATAGACAGATAGATAAAAAGAGAGAGGGAGAGAGAGATGATAGGCAGGCAGGCAGACATACGGTAGATACAGGCAGAGAGAACAGAGAGATAGGAACAGAGAGAGGGATAAGCAGGACTTAGTGGAGGCACTTCTTAAAACATCTCAGCCCCTTCCCAAACAGACCGGACTCTCCCAAACGGAGGTGGATCAGGGGCATCTCTCCGCCACGCCCACCCTTTGGGGGGGGGCCCGTCCCGTGGCTGGGGGCCTCTGGGCCAGCTGAGGTTCCCTGACTCCCTTCCTTTCAGACATGCGGAAGAGCCTTTGCTACCGCAACTACAATGACACCTGCGAGGACGAGCTTTCCTTCAACATGACCAAGAAGATGTGTTGCTGCTCCTACAACATCGGCAAAGCCTGGAACAAGCCCTGCGAGCCCTGCCCCACGCCGGCCAGCAGTGAGTGGCCCCTCCGCCCCATCGCCCCTGCGGTCCTTGAGCCAGACGACGCCGTGGCCGTTAACTGAACCCACAGTCGTTAAGCAAAACAGCGGGTTCGCTATCTGAACCCTCTGTTCACTAAGAGGAGTTTTGGCAAAAAAAAAAAACCCATCATAAATCACGGTCAAGTGACTGTGGGGCTCTCTGCAAATGGCCACGAAGGCAGGACAGTTGCCGAGCACCCGGAATGTGGTCACGTGGCCAGGGGGGTGGTGGCCGTCAGAGCTTTGGAACGGGGCTGTAAGTGTCTTTTGGTCAACATAATTTCAATGGTCACTTGTTGAAAGCTGAGGAGTCCCTGTAGTTTTTCAAGCAGAGAGCTGGGATGTGGCCTGTGCTAAACCCGAGTTCTGGGGTCCCTGTTGCCCTCTGAGCTGGGTAGTTTTCTGGCAGACGTTTCTTTACCAAACTAGGGAACATCATCAGTCCTACTAGAAAGTGCAATTTACAGGGAGGAGGAGGAGGAGGAGGAGGAGGAGGAGGAGGAGGAGGAGGATTGGGACTGTGGGGTCCCTGGTGCCCTCTGAGCTTGGTAGTTTTCTTGCAGATGTTTTTTTACCAAACTAGGGAACATCATCAGTCCTACTAGGGCAGTGATGGCGAACCTTTTAGAGACCGAGTGCCCAAACTGCAACCCAACACCCAGTTATGCATCGTTGGGTGCCGGGTGGGTTTGGCCCATTGGCTGGGTGTGGCCAATTGGGTGGGTGTGGCCCATTGGGTGGGCATGGCTGCGGTGGTAACAGCAGACTGGGTGGGACTAAAAAGTTCAATCAATCAATTCCAACTTTGCAAGTTTTTTTTCCCCAAGAACTTGAAATTGACTGATTGAACCTTTTTTTTTTTTGCACATGGCGGCGGAGGCCTCAAGCGAAAAGGTTTTATAAAACCCAGCTGAAGGCCCAGGACTGGGGCGATGGTGTGCGTGCCCACAGAGAGGGCTATGAGTGCCTCCTCTGGCACCCGTACCATAGGTTCGCCACCACTGTACTAGAGAGTGCAATTTGCAGAGAGGAGGAGGAGGAGGAGGAGGAGGAGGAGGAGGAGGAGGAGGACCAGGAGGAGGAGGAGGAGGAGGGCGACGACTTTGGGCCCTTAGTGCTCTCTGAGCTTGGTAGTTTTCCTGCAGTCTAGGTAACATTATCAGTGCTAGAAGGGAGTGAGTTTTGCTCTCTGTTTATATTCCAGTAGCTTTACCCGGTCATTGTTGGTGGGAGCGGTCTTGGACTGTCCTTGGTTAGCCTGTTTACTGTTAGCTTGTTTAGGCAATCCTTGATTGGGGTATTGCCTGCTTCTGGACTATCAGTCTAATATTAACCCTAGTGTTAATCCCTACCTACCGTATCTGCGCGTTGATTGCTGGCAAGGAGGCGTTTTGGTCTTTTTGTTCCCTTCTGGGCTTTCTCTTTTGAATGCTGTGTAGATGTTGTTTATCTCTGCGTGCCTGTCGATGGCCGATTTGATGATGGCTGATGCTTGTCGGCAAGAAAACCAGCCAGCTCAGGGAGCACCAAGGACCCCACAGTTCAACCCTGAGCTACAGATATTCTCTTCTACCTACACCTGAGTTGCTCAATGTCTGAGGTCTTGCAAGGAGATGCCTTCATAGCAACATGACCGAGTCTTTCTTTTCTAGCTGAATACCAGATCCTGTGCGGCAACCAGGCGCCCGGCTTCATCATTGACATCCACACAGGGAAACCAATTGGTGAGCATCCCCCAAACTTTGTGTGACCCACAACTAACACCTTTGCATGGAGGGCGATGTTTTGTGTCGATGCTTCAATCCAACCAAAATACTATGGTTAAAACAATTATAAACTAAGAAGAGTTTATAAGAAAAATGAAACCTAGTTTGTACTTTTAGCTTTCTCCCCCCCCCCCGATTTTCTTTTTTGAGACGAATGATTGATGTGTTAAAAAAGGACTATTTAAAAAAGAAAGTGAAAACAATCCTAAAAGCAATAGAAATAAGAACACAAGTCACAAAGCAATCGGAAGTATTAAGATATTTAAATTTAGTAGCTGGAGCAGTGGGATGTGTACAGTGAGCCGGAACACACCGTTACGGTTGATTGGTTGGAGAGTGAGGCAATCTGCGCTATGATTGGTTACTGTGGATTGGAAGGGGGAGGGGGAGTTTCCCTGTTTTCCCGCCTTTTTCTTCTGTGTGCCCTGTGTGTTCTCTGTGATTTTTACCTCACGATTTACCTCATGATAATGGATGTGCCTGACCATCTTATTTACTGTATTTTATTTACTGTAAATATAGATGTAAAATATATTTATTTATATAAAGCTACAAATTCGTGTCAGCGTCTCTGACTCCATTTGGACATCAGCTGTGCAATTCCCTGACAAGAAAGCAATAAAAAACAACAAATAAATCGCCAGGAATGTTTGACTCCCACACTATTCTCTGCAAAATTCAATTGATCTGATGGTTCCCACAGTTAAATGGGTGTATATGTGTGTGTGTGTGTGTTTTGCTCGTGTTCAGCTTTAAGTCACACCCGTCCCCACCCCTTGAAAAGGAGGCTGGGGGTGGTGGTTCTGTCCAATTGGCCCCACCTTCTTCTGCCCCCTCCCTCTCTCCGAGCAGATATCGACGAATGCAGTGAGATTCCAGCCATTTGCACCAATGGCGTCTGCATCAACCAGATTGGCAGTTTCCGTTGCGAGTGTCCCATTGGCTTCAGCTACAACAACATCTTGCTGATCTGTGAAGGTCAGAATCGGGGCTGGCATTTAAGGGGGGGGCTCCTTAATCGGGGCCTTTGCACCTCCAAAGGGAAATATAACAAGCAGGATAAAACTGGTGAACGGATTGAGGTGATACAGGAAGAAGGAAAAACTGGGCAGACACAGCTGCACCTGCCATGAATATCATTTAATTTCTTTCTAAATACAGTCCTCACTTAACGACAGTCATTGGGACCGACATCTCAATTGTTAAGTGGTACGGTTGAAAACAACAATGTCTTGCGATTGCTTCAACTTGACGACAGCAATTGCCTCCGTTCGAGTTGAGGTCGTTAAGGGACTTCGGTGCAGTCTTTATGCACAGGGAGATCACCATTTGTGATTTCCCGCTGGCTTCCCCATTGACTTGCTTGGCGAGTCACTGCTGGTGATCACGTGACCGAGGGACGTTTGCTGGCTGCAGCTAGAGATAGTCCTTGACTTACAGCCAGAGTTGAACCCAGGATTTCTGTTGCTAAGTGAGACGGTTGTTAAGTGAGTTGTGCCTGATTTTACAACCTTTCTTGCCACAGTTGTTAAGCGAATCACTGCAGTTGTTAAGTTAGTAACGCGGTCGTGAAGTGAATTTGGCTTCCCCATTGACTTTGCTTGCCAGTGACCCTGGGACACTGCAACCGTCATAAATATGAGTCAGTTGCCAAAAGTCTGAATTTTGATCGTGTCACCAGGCGGATGCCACAGCGGTTGTGTGAAAAGCAGCCATGTCACTTTTTTCAGTGCTGTCGTAACTTTGAACGGTCACTAAATAAACTGCTGTAAGTCAGGGACCACCTATATTGTAGGTCTCCTCATTTAGTGCCATCATAACTCCGAACGGTTACAAAATGATTGGTTGCTAAATAAGGACTACCTGTGGATTTCATGGATCCAGTTTTCAGGATAGGGGTGTCAATCAAAGCCCCCTCCCCCTTCTCCCCCTGCCCCCTGGTTCCCCTCCCTCCTTCAACATGGACGATGGGCAAAAGAGAAGACGTGACGTCTTGTCCCCATTGTGGTATGGAGAAGACACAATGGAAAAGATGCGGTTTTCAATAGATAGTCCTCGACTTACGAGCACAATGGAGCCCAAAATTTATGTCGCTAAGCGAGTTTTGCCCCATTTTACAATTTTTTTCCTTGCCCCATTTGTTAAGTGAATCACCGCGGTTGTTAAATTAGTAACACAGTTGTTAAACGAATCTGACTTTCCCATGGACTTTGCTTGGCTGAAGGTCGCAAAAGGGGATCACGTAACCCCGGGACACTGCGACCGTCATAAATGTGAGTCACATGTCAAGCATCCAAATTTTGATGACATGGCCACGGGGATGCCGTAACAGTCGTTAAGTGTGAAAAATGGTCATAAGTCACTTTTTTTCAGTGCCGTTGTAACTTTGAACAGGCACTTGGAATGCCGAGGATTATCTGTGTAGCAGAGTGACAGAGAAGAAGCGGACATGAGGGGACAGGTGTCCAAACCAAAATGGGTGGGACATTTTCCCTTTTTTCTCCCACTGACTTTTTTCCCTCTCTTCTTCCCTCTCCCGGCAGACATTGACGAATGCAGCGGAGGGGAAAACCTCTGCCAACGAAACGCCGATTGCTTAAATATCCCCGGCAGTTACCGGTGCGAATGCTCTTCGGGATACAAGTTGTCGCCGAGCGGAGCGTGCGTAGGTGAGACCCGTTCAAACCCTAAGCTTAAGATGGCAAAGGGGAAGCAAACGATTTTGACCGTTTTGGTAACGATAGTCCTTGACCTACGACCAGAATTAGGACCAGAACTTCCATTGGGGTTGTTAAGTGTGTCGCACCCAGTTTTACAACCTTTATCACCAGAGAATCAGTGCTGCTGTGACTTGAATCACATAGTCTTTAAAGCAGGGGTAGGCAACCTTGGCTCCTTTATGACTTGTGGACTTCAACTCCCAGAATTCCTGAGCCAGCATGGCTCAGCTTGGAAACCTCTCCCTTTCCCCTCAGCATGGCTGGCTCAGGAATTCTGGGAGTTGAAGTCCACGAGTCATAAAAGAGCCAAGGTTGCCTACCCCTGCTTTAAAGGAACCCTAGTTCCCCCATTGACGCTGCTTGTCGGAAGCCGGATGCCAAGGGCCCAAATTTTGATCGCATGAGCGTGGGGATGCCGAAACGGTCATAAACACGAGGACTGGACAGGACTTGCTTTTTCAGGACTGTTCTAACTTCAAACAGTTGCTAAGCAAACAGTTGTAAGTTGACCACTACCTATGTTCTGTGTTCCTCAACTTTGGCCACTTGTGTGGACTTCAACTCCCAGAATTCCCCATCCAGCATTTAGATGTATGGACTTCAAATCCCAGAACTCCCCAGAATTCTGGGAGTCAAAGTCCACACATCTTCAAGTAACCAAGGTTGAGAAAAACTGGTTCATTTGCACACTGGGAAGAAGAAAATGTGGGTCACACTTTCTAAGAGTTGGAGCATCGCACTGTGGTTTGGTCTAAGGTCGTGGTGGCAAACCTATGGCACACGTGCTGGTGGCAGCACGCAGAGCTCCCTCTGTGGGCACGTGCGCCATTGCCCCAGCCCCGCCTCCCCCCATGGCCCCTTCCTTACCAGCAGACCCCCGGAGGAGAGTCGCCCCGGGGCGTGGCCGCATGGAGCAGTGCAGCCAAGGACATGGCAGCAGGGCAGCAGGGACAAGACTCCGCCCTCGCACCCCGTCATATGCAGACGATGCCGTGGGGTGCAGGCGGAGGGCGTAGCTGCCACAGCACTGCGGGCTGCCTGGGTGATCTGCTGTGGCGGACCGTGGAGGTGATAGGTGGCCCTGCGGGCGGGGCAGGGGGTGGAACAGGGGTGGGCAAGGGCAGGGCAAGTGGGGGTGGCGGAGTGGGGGCGGGGCAGGAGGCAGGGCAGTTTTTGGGCACTCGGTGTCTAAAAGGTTTGCCATCACTGGTCTAAGCCTAATCAGTCTCAGATTTGGGCTCGTCCTTCTTCCCGGCTTTTTTCCCTTCCAGCTAATTTCCTACATTTCGTTGTGTTGCAGGCCGGAACGAGTGCCAAGAAATCCCCAACGTCTGCAGCCACGGGGATTGCGTGGACACGGAAGGGAGTTACCTGTGCATCTGCTTCAACGGGTTCAAAGCCACGGGGGACCTGACCATGTGCATGGGTGAGTATCGCAGGCGTTCGACATCCTTGCGGCACGCCAACCCTACGGCAACACTCCCTTCCTTCCTAAAACCTCCGGTTATAGACCTGGTTTGCTAGTTCACCAGTTGTTCACGGACCAGGAAGTCTGGTTCCACCACTCTGTTGTGGTGCATCCTGTGTGTGACCTCGGGCCCATCAACCTGGAGGAGTTGTCACTGGCAAGTTTACCTTTAGGGAATTTCAACAGCGCATTCATTGCCTTGAGAGAAAGTGGGGCCTAATCACTGCAACGCCACAAAATCAAGAATTATCATGCACACTTCCCTTGGGGAGCCTGTATTGCGACAGGAAAGCATAGAACCCTAAGGCTGGAAAGGACCTCAGAGGTCTTCTAGTCCAACCCCCTGCTCAAGACAGAAGACCTTATTCCATTCTAGACAAATGGCTGTCCAGTCTATTTTTGAAAACCTTCAGCGAGGTTTTCAAACCTAACATTATATGGTGGCTTTTTAAAATGGGTCGAAGTTGGCCTACTTTACAGGGTTGTTGTTGTAAAGGTGGGCGCAAAGCTGTCTCCATGAAGTGTTACACTGGTAATAATAACAACAATAATAATAATAATGGCGCATTGGTTAATACAGGAGTGGGGAACAATGGCCCTTTTATGACTTGTGGACTTCAACTCCCAGAATTCCTGAGCCAGCATGGGGAGTTGAATTCTGGGAGTTGAAGTCCACAAGTCATTAAAGGGAGCCATTGTTCCCCACGTCTGAGCTAATGAGATGTAAACCTGTAAATTTAATAAATCAATAATAATAATATCTCCCTATTATCCCCATGTGGCCTTTTTCTCGTACGCCCGGCAGACATTGACGAGTGTGACCGCCAGCCCTGTGGGAACGGCACGTGCAAGAACACGGTGGGGTCCTACAACTGTCTCTGCTTCCCGGGCTTTGAGCTGACCCATAACAACGACTGCATGGGTAAGGGGGCTGCTGGGCCAGGAGGAGGGGCGGGCTGAGCTTCCGGTAACGTTGATGCTGACCCCTCCACGTCCCACCCTGCTCTCCCAACAGATATCAATGAGTGCTCCTCCCTCGCCGGGCAGGTCTGCCGCAACGGACAGTGCATCAACAACGTGGGCTCCTTCCGGTGCCTCTGCCAGGAGGGCTACGACCACACGCCGGATGGCAAGAATTGCATTGGTGGGTCCCTCCCGGAGTCCTTAGGGCAGGGGTAGGCAACCTTGGCTCTTTTATGACTCGTGGACTTCAGCTCCCAGAATTCCTGAGTCAGCATAGCTGACTCAGGAATTCTGGGAGCTGAAGTCCACGAGTCATAAAAGAGCCAAGGTTGCCTACCCCTGCCTTAGGGGGAGTTGACAGGGCCAGTGTGTCCTCCCCTCTCTTCTCTTGTTTTGTAGACACAGCCCTCCGCCCTGGATTCGTATTTCTTCTTCCTAGAACGGTAGAGTTGGAAGGGACCCCCCCAAAGGTCATCTAGTCCAACCCCCTGCAATCTGCAGGGCAAGCCAATTCAACCTTCCCTCCAGAGAGGTCCACCTATTCCACCTCCGTCTTCGTTGCCCTTCACAATCTGGTCTGGTTTTGCCGACATCTTTTTCACCCAGATCTAATCCCGTTTACAGGGCAGTCCTCGACTTACGACTGTGTGTTTAGCGTCGACAACACTGAAAAATGGGACTTACAACCAGTCGTACTTAGAAAGGCTGCAGGGTACCTGGGGTCACCCTGATGGCAAATGGCCAACCTCTGACAAGCAATGGAGTAGCCGGCAGGGAAGCTTGCAAACCCCAATCCGACGATGTCTCGCTTAACAACCACATCAATTAATGATGAATTTTCTGGTTCCGGATGTGGTCATAGTTCTATCTGTACTCTGCTCAGATGAGGCTAATCGAGTATAAATATTTCTTCCCGTCATTTGGGGAAAATTTCAGTCTAGTATTAAGGCACTGGACTAATCGCGTTGGCCTTTTTTGCCGCAGCTTCACAACTGCAGGCTTGATTGGTTGACACACACACACACACACACACACACACACACACACAGAGTTCCTAATTTTCCTGTCAACTGGACTGCTGGGGCAGGAAGAACTCCTGTGGTTGGGATCGCTCTAATACAGGTAGTCCTCGGCTTACAACATTCGTTTAGTGACCATTCAAAGTTACAACGGCACTGAAAAAAGGGACTTCGCGACCATTTTCACACTTACGACCGTTTTAGCATCCTTGTGGTCATGTAATCAAAATAAGAACGCTTGACAATCGGCTCATATTTATGACGGTCACAGCATCCCGGGGGTCACGTAATCCCCTTTTGCGACCTTACGATGACCGAAGTCATTGGGGAAGCCATTTTCACTTCACAACCGCTGCTATTAACTTAACAACTGCAGAGATTAACTTCACAATTGTGGGAAGAAAGGTCATAAAATGAGGCAAAGCTCACTGAGCCACTGTCCCTGTCAGGTCCCCAAATCCTTATTATCCTGCTTAATTGTGGTCCTAAGTTGAGGACTACCTGTGTAAAGCTTGATGGCATGGCCAGTGTCTCCTACAGCCACGCAGTATTGGAAACCTCCCTGATCTGTAGGGTGGGCACAACAGCTCCCGGTTGTGGGGAAGATGACATGGGGTTTTCTTCCGTGCAGACATCAACGAGTGCGTCAGCCTGCCAGGGACCTGCTCCCCGGGAACGTGCCACAATTTGGAAGGCTCCTTCCGCTGCATCTGCCCTCCCGGCTACGAAGTGCAGAACGACAACTGTATCGGTAAAAAGCACAATGCATAGCAGACAAACACACACAGACAGACTTTCCATGGCTGGGTCCTGGGGCAGGGGGTGATGTGTACAGCCCCTTGTGGCTTTGATTCCCCCAGCGGTGCTTCAGGGAATAGGGTCCTCCCTGGGGAAGGGGTCAGAAAAGTCAAGATGGCGGTCAACCCCACGCTACTTAAGCCCTGTTCCTTTTTTTTTTTTAATGTTCATTGATACTTGGGGGAGGAGAACAGTAAAACTGCCTATAGTCTGAATTCGGGGTGCTGGAAGCAGGGGGCCAGCCTGTGCTAGAGCTGCAGCTGATCCATCTCGGTGGGTTGCAGACATCAACGAGTGCGAGGAAGACCCCAACATCTGTCTCTTTGGCACCTGCACCAACACACCTGGCACCTTTCAGTGTATCTGCCCGCCTGGCTTTGTCCTGTCTGACAACGGACGGCGCTGCTTTGGTGAGTTATAATCTCTGGGAGTGGGGGAGGCGCCCCCTGTCCCCATTTTCTGGGTGTGGGACCACATCTCCCATCATCCCAGACTAAACCCTTTGTGGAAGCTCAGACAGTCTGCCGTCCTGCCCATTGGAAAATTACTCAGTGGTGTCGGTTTATTCACGGAAAGTACGGCAGTGGTCCCCAACCTTCCCGGCTGCGTGGACACATGTGCACAACCTAATCCCACGCATGTACAAGTGGAGCTTTGCGTGCTCACCTGCCACTTGCATGGCCTGGTTCCTAATGGGCCTCGGACTGGGACCGGTGCATGGACTGGGCTTTGGGAACCTCTGGCGTATGGCGCCGAGCACATGGATACCGGGAACAAAATTATATAGAAGGAGCAGATAACACTATGGTACGTGCACGATGGGGAAATGTAGACATTTTTGTGCTGTTTGAGGAATTGAAGAAATTATATGCAAGTTATAGGTGACATGTCAAAGTACATTCATTCATAAGAATAGAATAAGCATTCTATATATATAAATATCGAAGCAATTTATCCAGTTAAGCACACGGTATTTGTTAGTTGGAGAAAATCTGCTTTTCCTCCTGTATAAGATCACTGTGTGATCCAGTGTACGACAAGGAGCACCACGGGGGAAGATAACAGAATGACAGAGTTGAAAGGAACCTTGGAGATCTTCTAGTCCAACCCCCTGCTCTAGCAGGAGACCCTATGCCATTTTGGACAAAGAGCTGAATGCTTCCACCATTGAAACAGGGAGTCTTGGCAGATGCCAGGCCAAGGGTCTTCCGGGTACTGGTGTTGGGGGTAGACTTCTCCTAACAGTGGAGTCTCTACTGGTGACGGCATTGCTATTGGAGGGCCAGGGATCCAGGAGCCAGGGACCCTCCTTCTCCCAGGCAGATGCTTGCAGGTCTTCCCCGTTTCCTGACCTCATGTACCCCCCCCAACCTTTGCAGACACCCGCCAGAGTTTTTGCTTCACCCGCTTCGACAACGGCAAGTGCTCGGTGCCCAAAGCCTTCAACACCACCAAGGCCCGATGCTGTTGCAGCAAGATGCCAGGCGAGGGCTGGGGAGACCCTTGTGAGCTTTGCCCCCAGGAAGGCAACGGTAGGAGACCGACAGTGGGGAGGGCAGGGGGAGGCCCGGGAGACCACCATCATACCCCTCCCATCTTTTTGATGGCTTCTCCCTGATGATCAGAGCTCCTAGGGCAGGGGTAGGCAACCTTGGCTCTTTTATGACTCGTGGACTTCAACTCCCAGAAGTCCAGGAGTCATAAAAGAGCCAAGGTTGCTTACCCCTGTCCTAGGGAGACCCCTGTCTCTCTTCCCCCCCCATAAGCAAGGAAGGGATGTCTCCTTGCACCCAAGGAAATTTGGGGGAGGGGTCTTCCTCCGCAAATGGGAGCTGTCTCAACCACTGCTTCGATTTCTTCAACTTTGGACGTGTGGGTCTGGCGGAGCATGTGTGTGTGTGTGTGTGTGTTAGAGATTTTTAAAAAAGCTTAAATGGGTGTATTGTTCTTTTTTCTTTTTTCTTTATTTTTTATAATAATAATAATAATAATGATAAAGTTGGAAGGGACCTTGGAGGTCATCTAGTCCAACCCCCTGCTCAGGCAGGAAACCCTATACCATTTCAGACAAATGGCTGTCCAGCCTCTTCTTAAAAACTTCCAGTGTTGGAGCATTCACCCCTTCTGGAGGCAGGTTGTTCCACTGGTTAATTGTTCTAACTGTCAGGAAGTTTCTCCTTAGTTCTAGGTTGCTTCTCTCCTTGATCAGTTTCCATCCGTTGCTTCTTGTCCTACCTTCAGGCGCCTTGGAGAATAGCTTGACTCCCTCTTCTTTGGGGCAGCCCTTGAGATACTGGAAGGCTGCTATCGTGTCCCCCCTCGTCCTTCTCTTCATTAAACTAGACATACCCAATTCCAGCAACCGTTCTTCGTATATTTTAGCCTCCAGTCCCCTAATCATCTTTTGTTCTTTTTATATTGGTTTCCATGGCTTCTAAGCTGCCCAGCATCCTGTCCATGAGATGGACGTTACAAGGAGTCCCCGACTTACGACAATGGACCCCCAAAATTTCCGCTGCTAAGCGGGACGGTGGTTAAGTGTTTTTTGCCCCATTTCACGACTTTTCTTGCTCCGGTTGATAAGGGAATCATGGCGACTGTTAAGATAGCCACACGGTTGTGAGATGAATCCGGCTTCTGCATTGGCTTTGCTGATAAAAAGGTCGCCAAAGGGGATCACGTCACCCTGGGACGCCGCGACCGTCATAAATACGAGCCAGTTGCCAAGTGTCTGGATTTTGATCGCCTGACCCTGGGCATGCTGCAACGGTCGTAAGGGTGAAAACGACCGTAAGTCAGTTTTTTCAATGCCGTGGTAACTTTGAACAGTCACCAAGCAAATAGCGCCTACATTGTTGTTGTTGTTTTTGTTCCAGAGTCCTATCTGGATGTTTTATAAGTCGCTTTGAAAAATAAATACAGCTAATCCTTGATTTGCATACCGTTCATTTACCAAGAGTTCAAATTTACAACCGCACTGAAAAACGTGACTTGCAAACGCTTTTCACACTCAACCAGGGGTAGGCAACCTTGGCTCTTTTATGACTTGTGGACTTCAACTCCCAGAATTCCTGAGCCAGCCTTGCTGGCTCAGGAATTCTGGGAGTTGAAGTCCACGAGTCATAAAAGAGCCAAGGTTGCCTGCCCCAGGGTGAGGTGATTGAAATACTATCAAAACTGGCATGTATGTATAGCGGTTGCAACATCCTGGGGTCATGGGTGACCGTCATTTCTGACCTCCCTCCCAGCCAGCTTCTGACAAGCAAAGTCAGTGGGGGAAGCTGTATTCGCTCAACGACCGTGCGATTCAGTACAACCGTAGCAAAAATAAAATAAAATTGCAAAATTGGGCCCAACCCACTTAGCATGCGCCTCCCTTAGCCACAAATTCTGATCCGATTATGGTCGTACATTGAGGACCATCATCGCCACCACCACCCCTACAATAAATGCTTGTTAGAAGAATGACAACAGGGCCTGTCTCTCCCGTCCGCAGTTGCCTTCCAAGAGCTGTGTCCGTACGGCCACGGCGCCATTCCGGGACTCGGAGACTCGCGAGAAGGTGAGTACCCAAAGCCAAGAGTGAGTATTGCCTTGATCTCTGCAGCCCCAGGGAGCTTTTGCCAGGGTTAAGCAGCCTGGCCTTCATCCAGACATTAAGGTAGACTGCTCTGAACAATGGATGCTTTACCTCCATTTGGGGTAAGGGGGAGAGAAAGAACCGGACCAGGAGGCAGCCAATCCTCGACAGCTTGACGCAACCGACTCAACAGCTAACTCTTCACAGGATAACTAATTATTAATTAATTAAAATTATTTTTTTTAAAAAAAAAGTAGTTTAAAATTAAATTATTATTTTTTGTCCCTTCCTTCTTTGGCATCCTTCCTTTAATGATGCTATTCCACTATTTCTTCGATATTAGCGCGCTTGTCCTGCGACGAGTTTGCCGCAATGATTTGTCACGGACCCTTCCTGGCCACAGAGAGGCCCAATGATCAAAAAGCATCTCGTAATGCTAGACCCTTAGCTCCATAGCAAGCAACGGGTTCGCTTAACGACTGTGGTGCTCATTTAATGACTGTGGCAGTGATAGCGAACCTTTTAGAGACCAAGTGCCCAAACTGCAACCCAAAGCCCACTTATGCATCGTCGGGTGCCGGGGGGGTGTGGCCCATTGGGTGGGCGTGGCTGCGGTGGTAACAGCAGACTGTGTGGGACTAAAAAGTTCAATCAATCAATTCCAACTTTGCAAAATCTTTTTTTTCCCGCGAGAAGTTGAAATTGACTGATTGAACCTTTTTTTTTTTTTTGCACACGGCGGCGGAGGCCTAAAGCGAAAAGGTTTTATAAAACCAGCTGAAGGCCTAGGACTGGGGCGATGGCGTGCATGCCCACAGAGAGGGCTCTGCCGCCTCTGGCACCCGTGCCCTAGGTTCGCCACTACTGGACTATGGTGTTCGTTTAACAACCAACACATTTGCTTAATGACCACCGCAAAAGGGAATGTGAATGTACAACCGTCACGACATACCACCATAATGGGCAGCCTCCATAATGGGCAGTCTCTATTACCGTTGTATACACACATAAACACACAGATGCACACACACACACACACACACACAAACATAAACACACACGCTCGCACAAACACAAACCAAAGCAGAAAGAACCTGGGAACACTTTTTTTCCGAATCGTAGATTTTGTCAAACGGTAGAAAATCGTTTCGCGAGTCGCAAAAAGCGATCTCAGCTCCCCCTCTTAACACACAAAACCTTTTTCTTGATAAAATACCCAATCAAGAAAAGAGTTTGGAGGCCGCCGTCTGAGAGGGCAGAAATTGCTAATCCTGGTGATGGATTAGAAAAATAAACTGAAAAGACCGCTGCGGTCAGCATCGGTTCTGCAAGATCAGCTCGCGTTAAACTCGGCAGTCTTCTGCTCACACCGCAAAGCTCTCCACACACACACGGGTTTTATTGCTCAGCCAATTTGTCCCTGACACCAAAACACGGCCTACAATTAAATTCAATGCATAAGAAGGGGAAAAAAAACCCCAAGTGAAGGGGGAAAAAAATAGCATTGACTTCCATCTCCTTTTGGTGCAGTAGAACAGCGGTCTCCGACCTATCTGGCTTTGCAGACCGGCGAGGCGGGTGGGGGAGAGAGGATGGTGGCAGGTGAGCACCCTCCATTTGCACAAATGGAGCTGTGCACGCCTGCTCGCCCACCTGCTGTACGTGCAAGTGCAACTGCACGTGTGCGCACACTCGCCTGCCGTGTCTGCGGTCCAGTTCTGAACAGGTTGTAGCCCGGCAATGGGCCACAGCCCGGGGATTGGGGATCTTTGCAGTAGAATAGGGTAATAACATACAACCTCGACTTTTTACTTTTATGCAATCATGTATATATGAGACACATCTATAACAACAAATCTATCTCAGCCACAAAACCCCAAAACCAAAGTTTCTTTCCTTTCAATTTCAAGCACTTTATCATAGTGCACCAAAAGAAGTTGGAAATTGATGCTATTTCTTTTCCTTTTTTTTTTTACCCTACACCAGGGGTAGGCAACCTCGGCTCTTTTATGACTCATGGACCTCAACTCCCAGAATTCCTGAGTCAGCTATGCTGACTCAGGAATTCTGGGAGTTGAGGTCCATGAGTCATAAAAGAGCCGAGGTTGCCTACCTCTGCCCTACACTTTTTCCTCTTCCCACTTTCCTCCCCAGTTTTCCCAATATTTTCATTTTTCTGAGTATTTTCCTATTTTGATAAACTAATAAAAATACGAATTAAAAAAAAAACCCCAAATGCACAATTTTAGGGTACCGGTAACAATTAGGATTCTCAAACAGAGACATTATTTTTTTTTAAAAAAAATGTTTCTGAGTACCCTGCCACATTTGGGATGTGGGGGGAGGCTTGTGGTTTTCGAGAAGCAAGGGCTAGCACAAAGATTAACGCGGCCCGTGGTGCTGCTCATTCCACAACGGTCTCCTCGGCAGACGTGAACGAGTGCGCGGAGAACCTGGGTATCTGTATTAACGGCGCCTGCATCAACACGGACGGGTCCTTCCGCTGCGAATGCCCCTTCGGCTACAACCTGGACTACACCGGGGTCAACTGTGTGGGTGAGTGGAGGCCGCTGCGCCCGCCACCTTTGCGAGGGGGCTGTTCACAAGCCTTACTTGAAGCTTTTCCATCAAGTAGACACATTCACTCCCTTCCTTTTCTCGTATCGTCGGCAGACACGGACGAGTGTTCCATCGGCAACCCGTGTGGGAACGGCACTTGCACCAATGTGATCGGGGGCTTTGAGTGCACCTGCGACGAAGGATTTGAGCCGGGGCCAATGATGACCTGTGAAGGTGAGGTCCATTTTATTTCCCTTTTGATTGGTTTGATTCCTATAGATCAGTGATGGCGAACTTTTTAGAGACCGAGTGCCCAAAAAATGCCCCCCACCACTCCCGTCCCCGCTCCGCCCTGCCCACTGGGCAACCCACTACCTCCACAGCCCGCCACAGATCACCCAGGCAGCCCAGCAGCGCCATGGTGGCCATGCCCTCTGCTCATGCCCCGCAGAATCATCTGCGCGCAATGGGGCGCAAGGACGGACTCTTGTCCCCACTACCTAGCTACCATGTCCTTGGCTCCGCTACTTCGTGTGGGCCGCGCCCAAGGGCAACTCTACTCCGGGGAGGCTGCTGGTGAGGAGGGGGCCATGGGAGGAGGCGGGGCTTGGGAGACGGTGTGTGTGCCCACAGAGAGGGCTCCGAGTGCCACCTCTGGCACCTGTGCCATAGGTTCGCCACCACTGGTGTAGTAGAAAGTGGGCTATTTATGTGGAGCCTGGTTGTGTGTGACTTTTTAGTTGTTGTTTGGGGTGTTGGTGGCCGGCTATTAAGCCATTGGCTGTTGTTTCCTTGTGCTCCCGAGCCCTCGCCTCCTTGAAAAGCTGGGGGTAAATCAGCCCTCCTTTCGGCTGACGAGGGCCCTGTTTCCCAGGCTTCAATCATTTCCTGGCTGTTTTTGTCCCTGCGCAGCCAACAATCTTAGTAGCTGCAAAACTGAATGCATCTCCTTCTTCGTTGCGATGCTCCTGGACTGCTGATCGCTTAAAGCTCTTAACAGTCTCCCCTTCCCCATCTGTCCAATCTCCTCACTCCAGATATGAACGAGTGCGCCTTGAACCCGCTGCTCTGCGCCTTCCGGTGCCTCAACACGCTTGGTTCCTACGACTGCACCTGCCCAGCCGGGTACACCTTGCGGGACGACCGCAGAATGTGCAAAGGTGAGGACCTAACCGCTGCGGGGAAGCTGAGCCTCAGTGGTGCCGGTCAAGGAAATGGGCTCTGCTTTCGAAGGGGGAGCATACGACTGAGAAGCTCTAGTTAGGTCCTCCTAATGTGATTAGGATTGTGTTGCAAAGTGTGTGCTAAGACAAGCGAGGAAGCTTCCGTCTATTCCTTCCACTAACACTCACCTGGGCCCTTCCAGTAGCTCTTCCGATGCTCGTCTTCCAATAAAAGGTTTTGGCGTTTCTTGCACACCAACCAAATAAGGTCCCCAAAGATGCTTTTTTTTACGAGGCAACTGGACTTTCTTTGTTTTTCCTTTGAAGATGTTTCCCTTCTCATCCCAGAAGCTTCTTCAGCTCTGACTGGATAGTGGAGAAATGGAAGGATTTACACTCCTTGCGGATAGCTGGTCATTTGCCTTCTTTGAGAGGGTCGTTGAGGCCACTTGGAGGTTTATCTCTGTGTCCTCAGGGTCATCTGAGTGGTGCAAATAGGTGTGGAGCCTTCTGGGAACTGCTGAAAGGACTCTGTTGTAGACAGGAGATAGATGATGTCATCAGGAGTTCTCAGCAGTCTGCAAGGAGTATAAATCCTTCCGTTCCCCACCATCCAGTCAAAGCTGAAGAAGCTTCTTGGATGAGAAGTGAAACTTCTTCAAAGAAAAACAAGAAAGTCAGTTGCCACGTGGAAAAGTATCTTTGGGACCATCCTGACCTGGATGATGGAGAATCTCCATAGACCAGGAGTAGGCAACCTTGTCTCTTTTATGACTTGTGGACTTCAACTCCCAGAATTCCTGAGCCAGCTATGCTGGCTCAGGAATTCTGGGAGTTGAAGCCCACGAGTCATAAAAGAGACAAGGTTGCCTACCCTTGTCCTAGATAATAAAACAAGGATTTTAGATTCCCGACCCCGCCAGGAGCTTCATAGGCTTCCCACCCCTTCGCTCCAGCCGTCCGACAAGAGTAACATAAGATTCTAGTCCCCATTGCTCCAAATAAAAAGAAGAGGCACAAAAAGCCTGCAGCGATCTGGGGCTTCTCCCGCTCCACGCTCATCTTCCTCTTTCTCCATTTCTGCAGATTTGGACGAGTGTGCCAAAGGCTTGCACGACTGCGAATCTCACGGGATGATGTGTAAGAATCTGATTGGCACCTTTGCTTGTATCTGCCCACCTGGGATGCAACGCCGGCCGGACGGTGAAGGCTGCACAGGTGAGACGCGTTTATAGACTCAGGTTCCTAGTCCATATGGCTTGGTCAAAAATGGGCACGCGAGGGGGGTCTGTTTCTGGGCATCACAGTCTCTTCGCTAGCCTGGATGGTCGTTTGTCTGAAAAACTGCACTGAGCAGGAGGTTGGACTAGGTGATCTCTAAGGTCCCTCTCGACTCTTAACGAGTCTTGATTAAATCTGGAGTTGATCCATTTGGGGTCTCAGCAGTTTCTGTAGAAAACCGATGCTGACATTTTAGTAAGGGACTCCGAGGTCCCTTCCAACTCTATTGTTCTGTTAGGGGGTTGGGCTAGATGACCTCCGAGGTCCCTTCCAACTCTGTTGTTCTGTTAGGGGGTTGGGCTAGATGACCTCTGAGGTCCCTTCCAACGCTGTTGTTCTGTTAGGGGGTTGGGCTAGATGACCTCCGAGGTCCCTTCCAACTCTGTTATTCTGTTAGGGGGCTGGGCTAGACGACCTCTGAGGTCCCTTCCGACTCTGTTGTTCTGTTAGGGGGTTGGGCTAGATGACCTCCAAGGTTCCTTCCGACTCTGTTATTCTGTTAGGGGGTTGGGCTAGACGACCTCCGAGGTCCCTTCTGACTCTGTTATTCTGTTAGGGGGCTGGGCTAGATCACCTCTGAGGTCCCTTTCATCTCTGTTATTCTGTTAGGGGGCTGGGCTAGATGACCTCTGAGGTCCCTTCCATCTCTGTTATTCTGCTAGGGGGTTGGGCTAGATGACCTCCGAGGTCCCTTCCGACTCTGTTATTCTGATAGGGGGTTGGGCTAGACGACTTCCGAGGTCCCTTCCGACTTTGTTGTTCTGTGTTTGAGTCCTGACCAGTTCCTTTCCTCTTCCTTGCTGTCTCCAGACGAGAACGAATGCCGGACCAAGCCGGGGATCTGCCCCAACGGGCGGTGCGTGAACACCGTGGGCAGCTACCACTGCGACTGCAACGAAGGCTTCCAGAGCAGCCCAGCGGGCACCGAGTGCCTCGGTAATCCACGCCACCCCTGCGCGGATGTCCCGGGAACGTTCAGGCGGGAGGGATCAAGTGCCACAGGAGATCCTGGCGGGCTTTCCACTTTCTGGGTGGATGTAATGCCTTAGGAGCAATTTAGCTTCCTCCTGTTCGTAATTTCCAGAAATCCCCTCTATAGGCGGTCCTCAACTTACGACCACAGTACAACATTATAGAGCCCTGGTGGCGCCATGGCATTGCAGGCTAATTCTGCCCACTGCCAGGAGTTCGATCCTGACCAGCTCGACTAGGCCTTCCGTCCTTCCGAGGTCATTAAAAGGAGGACTCAGATTGTTGGGGGCAAATAGGCTGACTCTGTAAACCGCTTAGAAAGGGCTGTAAAAGCTCTGTGAAGTGGTCTATAAGTCTAAGTGCTCTGCCCACAGCCAGGAAGTTCGATTCTGACCAGCTCAAAGTCAACTCAGCCTTCTGTCCTTCCAAGGACCCAGATTGTTGGGGGTGGACAATAAGCTGACTCTGTAAACCGCTTAGGGCTGTAAAAGCCCTGTGAAGCGGTATATAAGTCTAAGGGCTGTTGCTATTCTCTCCCTCCTTCCCTCCCTCTCTTCTTCCTTCGCGCCCTTTTCTTTCTACCTTTCTTTTCTTTCCTTCCCTCTACTCTCTCCTTCCTTCCCTTCCCTTTTCTCCATTTTTTTCTTTCTCTCCTGCTCCCTCCATCTCTTATTTCCCTTCTCTTTTTCTCTCCCTCTTCTTTCCTCTCCTTCCTCCCTCCCTCCTTTTTTTCTTTCTCCTTTTCTTTCGTTCTCTTCCTTCCTTCCTTTCTCTTGTAAAGAGCCCTGGTGGCGCAGTGGTTAGAAGGCAGCATTGCAGGCTGACTCTGCCCACTGCCAGGAGTTCGATCCTGACCGGCTCCAGGTTGACTCAGCCTTCCGTCCTTCCGAGGTCGGTAAAATGAGGACCCAGATTGTAAACCATTTGGAGAGGGCCAAAAAGCCCTGGGAAGCGGTGTATAAGTCTAAGTGCTATTGCTATTCTCTCCCTCTGCCTCCTTCCCTCTCTCTCTCTCTCTCCTTTTCTTTCTACCGTTCTTTTCTTTCCTTCCCTCTACTCTCTCCTTCCTCCCCTTCCTTTTTCTCCATTTTTTTCCCCTTTCTCTCCTGCTCCCTCCATCTCTTATTTCCCTTCTCTTCTCAGCCTTGAGCCTGGTGTCCCACTTTATGACCGTCCTGACTTTCAAACGAAATTGGCTCAGTTTGGGTCGTTAAGTCAAGGACTTCATTCATTCCTTCGTTCTTGGTTGGTTTCCATTTGACGTTCTTCTCTTGGCTTTTCCGGTTTTTCCCTGACAAGACGAAGTAAAATCGATCCACCCATTAAAGAGATTATAAAGAGATTATAAAACGCTTCATCCCGCTAACGCATCGCCTGGCCACTGGCCAGCCCCCCGGGCCAAGTCCGGCCCTGGGCACGATTTCATCCGTGGCCGGAGAAAAGGGTATTGGCTCAAATCAATTCTGGGACTTGAAGTCCACAAGTCATAAAGTCGCCAAGGTTGGAGAGCCCCCGTGCCCTGAGCAGGGGGCTGGACTAGCTGACCTCTAAGGCCCCTTCCCACCCTGACTGCTGGATAAACATAACCAGCATCTCTCTGAAAAATACGAGTTCAAAGGCGGTGCAAGCCTTCCCCTCGGCTCTAGCCCAAGGGAAAAGGGGGGGGGTCCTTCCCCAGCACCCCCCTCCTCGCCCTGCCCAGAGACTCACTGCGGGGGACCCCTCCCCCATCTCTCCCCCTCCCCCACAGACACCCGCCAAGGCTTCTGCTTCATCGAAGTGCTCCAGACGCTCTGCCAGATGTCGGCCACCAACCGGCAGCAGGTCACCAAGTCCGAGTGCTGCTGCAACGGAGGGCGAGGCTGGGGGCCCCAGTGCGAATCCTGCCCCTTCCTGGGCACGGCCCACTACAAGAAGATGTGTCCCCACGGGCCGGGCTACACGACGGACGGGAGAGGTGAGTGGTTAAGCCTGTCACGCCCGCGTCTTCCTCCTGGCAGCCGCCCCCATCGCCCCGTTATGTGGCTGGGGCTAAGGTTCAGGGGACCAACGGAAAAGAGAGAGAGAGAGAAGGAAAGAGGGAAAGAGGGGAGGAAGGAGAGAAAGAAAGGGAGAGAGAGAGAGAAAGAAAGAAAAGAAAGAAAGAAAGAAAGAAAGAAAGAAAGAAAGAAAGAAAGAAAGAAAGAAAGGAGGGAGGGAGGGAGGGAGGGAGGGAGGGAGNGGAAGGAAGGGAGGGAGGGAAAGAGCGTCAGAAGGGGAGAAAAACAGGAAGAAAGGGAGGGACGGAAAGAGCGTCAGAAGGGGGAGAAAGAAAGAAAGAAAAAGAGAAAGAAAGAAAGAAAGAAAGAGAAGGAAGGGAGGGAGGGAGGGAGGGAAAAGAAAGGGAGGAAAACAGGAAGGAAGGGAGGGAGGGAGGAGGAGGGAAAGAGGGACAGAAGCAGAGAAAGAAAGAAAGAAAAAGAAAGAGAGAGAGAGAAAGAAAGAAAGAAAGAAAGAAAAGAAGGAAGGAAGGAAGGAGGGAGGGAGGGAGGGAGGGGAAAGAAAGGGAGAGAAACAGGAAGGAAGGGAGGGAAAGAGAATCAGAAGGAGAGAAAGAAAAAAAGAAAGGAAGGAAGGAAGGGTAGGAAGGAGAGAAAGAAAGGGAGAGAAAAAAAGAAGAAAGAAAGAAAGAAAGAAAGAAAAGGGAGGGAGGGAGGGAAAAGAAAGGGAGGAAAACAGGAAGGAAGGGTGGGAGGGAGGAGGAGGAGGAGGGAAAGAGGGCCAGAAGCAGCGAAAGAAAGAGAGAAAGAGAAAAAGAAAGAAAGAGAAAGAAAGAAAGAAAGAAAGAAAGAAAGAAAGAAAGAAAGAAAGGGAAAGAAGGTAGGAAGGAGAGAAAGAAAGGGAGAGAGAAAAAGAAAGGAAGGGGGGAGGAAGGGAGGGGAAAGAAAGGGAGAGAAACAGGAAGGAAGGAAGGGAAAGGGTTGGAAGGAGAGAGAATGAAAGAAAGAAAGAAAGAAAGAAAGAAAGAAAGAAAGAAAGAAAGAACAGAGAGAGAGAGAGAGTTCCTTCTTTTCGGCGTCCCTGGGGGTCCCAGAGGCCTTTTTATTAACTTAATGAAACCAAAGCTGCCTGTGGACAGACTCTCTTAAAATGACACCTTTATTTGTTTGTTTGTTTATTTTGTTTATTTTGTTTATTTATTTGTGGACAGACTCTCTTACAATGACAGGTTTATTTGGCTCCAAGCCCAAGTGGGCCCTCCCTTGAAAAGGGGGAGGGAGCACAGGCCATATTTCAGCAGGCTCGTGCACTTCCTTCAGTTCCACGTGTTTTGTGGAAAAAAAGAATTTCATAAAATATCCTCCTCGTTTCCTCCCCTTAACGAGCAGAAGCGTCATCTCGGCAAAAATTCATTTAAACGAATGCGTTTTCCAAAAAGGCCGGAACAATTTCTTCTCGGAAGACTTGTGGCTTGTTTGAATATCCTCAGGCGTCTGTCTCCAAATTCACACCGTTTAACATTTTTTTTTTTATGAAAGTGTAATGTCATTTTACATTATATAAAAATACTTACCTTAACCTGGAGGTGAAACGATGTAAATATAAAAATGACTTCCGTAAAGCCGCGCAACTAACCCCAATGAAGCTGCTGGATGTTAGGAGGAGTTTCGTGCGATTAATCTATCACCTGTTGGTGACCACTCCCTTTGAATGCAGCAGTTCCTGGATTCCTCCGGGGCTGGGGGGGCGGGGAGCTGGCCCTCCCACTTTCCCAAGGCTTTCATAAAAGAGGGGGAGCTGCCACCCGGGGGGGGGGAGGCTGTTGGTCTTGCTGTGCTTAATGGAGGATTTCCCCCCCCCTTTTGTCAATTCCCCCCCCCCCCAAAAAAAATCTGGGCAGACATCGACGAATGCAAAGTCCTTCCCAAGCTTTGCCAGCACGGCCAGTGCATCAACACGGTGGGCTCCTTCCGGTGCCACTGCGACCTCGGCTACACCCTGGACATCACCGGGACCCTCTGCCAGGGTAAGGGCCCCCTCCCTCCCTCCCTTTCTTTCTTCCTTCCTTTCTTTCTTTCTTTCTTTCTCTCCCTCCCTTTCTTTCATTCTTCCTCCCTCCCTTCCTTCTTTCTTTC
>NW_015387029.1:656737-664473 GCF_001527695.2 Protobothrops mucrosquamatus
AGGAATTCTGGGAGTTGAAGTCCACGAGTCATGAAGTGGCCAAAGTTTCCCTCATGCTGGCTGAGGAATTCTGGGAGTTGAAGTCCACGAGTCATGAGGGGGCCATAGTTTCCCTCATACTGGCTGAGGAATTCTGGGAGTTGAAGTCCACGAGTCATGAAGGGGCCATAGTTTCCCTCATGCTGGCTCAGGAATTCTGGGAGTTAAAGTCCACCAGTCATGAAGGGGCCATAGTTTCCCTCATGCTGGCTCAGGAATTCTGGGAGTTGAAGTCCACGAGTCATAAAAGAGCCAAAGTTGCCTACCCCTGATTTAGAGGGACACTTAAGAGCAAACTGAGCATGTGCTGGCTGGGGAATTCTGGGAGTTGAAGTCCACCCATCTTCCAGTTGCTAAGGTCGAGAAACATAAATTTCGGATAGGATAGGATAGGATAGGACTATAGAATAACTTTATTGTCACTTTAAATGTACATTAATCAGCATATATTACAATGAGTTTTGCTTGCATACAGCTCTCAAAAGGTAACCACCTCCAGTATACACTGCATAAACATGACAAAAAATAAAATAAATTATGCACATACTCATATGCACACACGTGTGTTTTTAGAGGGATGCTTAAGAGCGAACAGAGCATGTGCTGGCTGGGGAATTCTGGGAGTTGAAGTCCCCCCAGCTTAGAGTCGTCAAGGTTGAGAAACTCTGACCAGATGCAGAAAACTAGAGACCCTTCGGAGTCAACTGGGGGTCATCCAGACGTATGCGGCTCAGTGGCCACCTGGATGGTCCACAAACCCATTGTTATTCACAGCAGTGGAAAAATAAAAATTGGCAAAGAAAAATTTATGGGCACTTCTGCTTGGAAATAAACCAGCAAACCTCTTCTCCCTCCCACAATCTCTGGGGTCCTTTAGCCCACCACCCCCCAACCTGGCAGGTAAACTTCTTCTTAAAACGTTTTTAAGAAGGGATTGGGCCACTGTTTGTCTGAAACGGTCTAGGCAAGGTCTCCTGTCTGAGCAGGGGGTTGGGCTAGATGACCTCCAAGGCCCCTTCCCATTCTCGCTTTTTACCTCGGCGCCCCAGATTTGGACGAGTGTTCCACGAAGCAGCACAACTGTCAGTTCCTCTGCGTGAATATCATTGGGGGGTTCAACTGCAAGTGCCCCCCAGGATTTACCCAGCACCATTCTTCCTGCATCGGTGAGTTATCCGTTCCGGGTTTTTTAAGGGGCCGGTTCCCAAAAACACAGAATCGGGGGGGGGGGGGGGTTGTTCCATGGGAGGTGTTTGGACCTTAAGCCAGGATTTTTTTAAAAAAAAAATCAGCTGGGATGGTTTGTGAGTACAGCATTTGGTGAGAAACCCCGAATGCTCCGAGTTCGAGGTTTTTACCGCCGTCCGTTTAATTTTGCGAAAGTTATTTTAAAAAACGGTGCGTATTTTTTTTTTCTCCTTCCTAAGAAGAGAAAAAAGTCTGCTGTCAATTACTGGGCAATTACAGATGATCCTTGACGTAGAACCGTTTGCTTAGTGACCGTTCAAAGTTACAACGGCATTAAAAAAGAAGTGACTTACGGTCTCTCCTCACACTTACGACCGTTTCAGACCGTCCGTTCACGGGGTCACACGATCCCATGATCTAAATTCGGGTGCGGGGCAATGGATGTGTAATTTGAGATTGGTTGCAACGTCCTGGGGGGAGGGGGGGGGAAATCACATGATCCACATTTGCGACCGTCCCAGCTTCTGACAAGCAACGTCGGTGGGGAAAGCCGGATTCATTTAGTGACTGTGTGATTCACTAAACAACAGGAGTGACTTGCTTGACAACCCCAGTAAAACAAGTCGTAGAATCCGATGCAATTCTTGTCCCAGTTGTTGTCGTAAGTGGAGGACCACCTGTATTGTGACTGCAGGACCCCTCGGCTGCAAAAGAGGGTCCTCCCTATGGTTGAAGCTACCCTCCGGTCTTTAGTGCCGGGTGTGAATTCAGCCGCAACGTTTATTTAGTCATCCAATGTTTTACACCGCCCATCTCAGCTAAGTGACTCTGGGCAAGTTTACAACAAGTTTACAACACGGTCCCCACCTTTCCCCCCCCCCAAAAAAGCAGGCGGCCTAGGAAAGCGCTTGTTTGGAAAATAGGTCTCTCTAGCAAGCGAGCCAAGCCGCAAACTGCGCAGAGACGTCTTCCACCATGCAGTCGGTTCCGTGCCTGCCGGGCATTTGTGTGTGCCTTCTCCGTAGAATCGCTCGTTTCCTTTCCTTTTCGATTCCCCTCCCTAGACAACAACGAGTGCAGCGCTCAGCCCACCCTTTGCGGGTCCAAAGGACAATGTCTGAACACCCCCGGCAGTTACAACTGCGAGTGTCAGAAGGGATTCATTCTGGATAACTCCGGAAGCAGTTGCGAAGGTGGGTGTCCGATCCGCGCCCATTTTTCTGTGTGTGTATGTGTGTGTGTGTGTGTGTGAAGGGGGTAGGGTGGAACGCGGGTGTCCGGGATCGTAGTTTTACAAGATGCATCGTTATATATGTACAGTACATCTAACAACATGTATATAGTTTGTATAGAGCCCAAATCACGTGAAGTCTTAGTACCGCTTTGTAAAGCCTTAGTAAGGCCACACCTGGAATACTGCAGCCAGTTTTGGTCACCATATCACAAAAAAGGATGTTGAGGCTTTGGAAAAAGTGCAGAGAAGAGCAACTAAGAGGATCAAAGGCCCGGAGACTAAAACCTACGAAGAACAATTGCAGGATTTGGGAAAAGGACCAGGGGGGACATGATAGCAGCCTTCCAGTATTTGAGGGGCTGCCCCAAAGAAGAGGAGTGGGTCCACCCAGTGGTGGGATTCAGCCAATTTGCACCACTTCGGAAGAACCGGTAGCCCATTTCTTGTTGCCCAGGCCCGGAATGGACTGCCGGAAGTGGCATCCACACAGAGAACCGGTTGTTCACCTATTTCAGGGGTAGGCAACCTTGGCTCTTTTATGACTCGTGGACTTCAACTCCCAGAATTCCTGAGCCAGCACAGCTGGCTCAGGAATTCTGGGAGTTGAAGTCCACGAGTCATAAAAGAGCCAAGGTTGCCTACCCCTGACCTATTTGAATCCCACCACTGGGTCCACCTCTTCTCCAAAGCACCAGAGTGCAGGACGAGAAACAATGGTGGGAAACTGACCAAAGAGAGAAGCAACCTGGAATGAAGGAGAAACTTCCTGACAGGGAGGACAATTAGCCAGTGGAACTCCTTGCCTCCAGAAATCGTGGGCGCTCCATCACTGGAGGTTTTTAAGAAGAGACTGCACAGTCACTTGTCTCAAATGGTATAAGGGTCTCCTGCTTGAGTGGGGGGCTGGAGACTTATATGAAGAACGGTTGCAAAAATTGGGTATGGCCAGTCTAGAGAAAAGAAGGACTAAGGGGGACATGATAGCAGAATTCCAGTGTTTGAGGGGCTGCCCCAAAGAAGAGGGAGTCAAGCTCTTCTCCAAAGCGCCTGAAGGCAGGACAAGAAGCAACGGATGGAAACTGACCAAGGAGAGAAGCAACCTAGAACTAAGGAGAAACTTCCTGACAGCGAGGACAATTAACCAGTGGAACAGCTCGCCACCAGAAGTTGTGAGTGCTCCATCACTGGAGGGTTTTTAAGAAGAGACTGGACAAGCATTTGTCTGAAACGGTCTAGGGTTTCCTGCCTGAGCAGGGGGTTGGACTAGATGACCTTTAAGGTCCCTTCCAGCCTTGGAGGTCATCTAGTCCAACCCCCTGCTGGGTAGACAACCTATTGCAAATAATGGCAAGGTATTTGTGGCATAGAACAAACGCAACAGCGATGGGCTCCCGTGTCTTTTGCACAGACGTGGACGAGTGCGACGGGAATCACCGGTGTCAGCATGGCTGTCAGAACGTGCTCGGGGGATACCGCTGCGGCTGCCCCCACGGCTACGTCCAGCACTACCAGTGGAACCAGTGCGTGGGTGAGTGGATCCACGGGGCCCCTGGGCAGGATGGGCCTGGTCAGACTTGCAACCTGGGTTTTGTAGTACTGTTGCGCTGGCCAAATTTCAATGATTTCCTTGTCTCGGTTTCCTCACTGGGGTCCAGCAGCATGGGTCTTGTAAGACTTGCAACAGGGGGGTTTGTAGTACTGTTGCGCTGGCTAATTTCAACAGTCTTCCTGGTCTCGGTTTCCTCATTGGGATCTAGCAGCATGGGCCTTGTCATACTTGCATCATGGGTTTTGTAGTACTGTCGCCCTGGCTAAATTCAACCATCTTCCTTGTCTCATTTGCCTCACTGAGGTCCAGCAGCATGGGCCTTGTCATATTGGCAACATGGGTTTTGTAGTACTGTCGCGCTGGCTAAATTCAACCATCTTCCTTGTCTCGTTTGCCTCACTGGGGTCCAGCAGCATAGGCCTTGTCATACTTGCAACATAGGTTTTGTAGTACTGTTGCACTGGACAATTTCAATGATTTCCTTGTCTCGGTTTCCTCATTGGGGTCCAGCAGCATGGGTCTTGTAAGACTTGCAACATGGGTTTTGTAGTACTGTCACGCTGGCTAAATTCAACAATCTTCCTTGTCTCGTTTGCCTCACTGAGGTCCAGCAGCATGGGCCTTGTCATATTGGCAACATAGGTTTTGTAGTACTGTCGCGCTGGCTAAATTCAACCATCTTCCTTATCTCGTTTGCCTCACTGGGGTCCAGCAGCATGGGCCTTGTCATACTTGCAACATGGGGTTTGTAGTACCGTTGCACTGGCTAATTTCAACCGTCTTCCTTGTGTCGTTTGCCTCACTGGGGTCCAGCAGCATGGGCCTAGTAAGACTTGAAACGTGGGTTTTGTAGTACTGTTGCACTGGCTAAATTGAACAATCCTCCTTGTCTGGGTTGCCTCTTTGGGGTCCAAGGCGCGAACCTAGAAGCCGTATTTGGCCACCAGGTTGTCATTCCCATCATCCCCAGCCATGGTTAGAGCATGATCTACACACCTGGCTACACAGGGGGGAGCAGAGGGGTGAGCCATGGGGCAGCAAGGCTAGGAAACCCCCAAATTTCTCTTCCAAAATCCCTCTGGGTCTCCCCCCCCACCCCCATTTCCATCTCTGCTTTGGGGTGGGCGTTGCGTGTCCTACCGTCCCCAACCTCCAAATTCAATTTTTTTTAAAAAAAATGATAAAATGTACAGGGGGTCCTCATCTTCTGACTGCCCCCTTAGTGACCGATCAAATTTCTGACGGCCCCGCTCCTCCCTGCACTCCTGGGATCTGCACTGATGACAGTTTGCAGTCATAAACCATGATTTGTTTCCATGGTTTTTTGTTGGTTTTTTTTGCCAGAATCTGGTTTTTTTTTATTCCCGGCTCCTGGCAGCAAAACAAAACAACACAAAACAAAACAAATCCAGCCCTTGGCTGCTCCCTTAATAACTGCCGTGTTCGCTTAACGGCCCTTGCAAAAATGGTTGTAAAATCAGGCCACGGTCACACGGCACGTAAGGACGGCCACGACTGTAATCCCAGGCTTAGTTTTGGTCACAAGCAAACACTGTTTTTAAAGGTTCAAATCCAAGGTTCATCACAGAGCAGTTTTAGCCCTCCGTGACGCAACCAGCCGGCCACTTAAAATCAAAGATAGCCGGGAGGAAAACGCTTCACCATAGGACCCAGCGGCGCCCCCGTTGCTGGTTGATTTGAGAAGGGAGAAGCCCCTCCAAGGGAAAGAGGGGTCCCCACCCACAGCCCTGCAGAGAGATGCCGAACGTGTGCAGGGAAACTCGAGCATCTGCAGGGCAGTCAGGAAAGTCATGTGTGTGTGTTAAATTTGGATTGCCAACAAAGAGTTAAAGGGAGACTAGTATGGCTATTTCGAGCTATTTGGCTCTTATCAGCCCGTCACACCCTTCTGAGATTGGAACCTGGGCTGCTTGCACGTTAGGCAGCTGTATTAACCTCTAGGCCACAGGCTCTCTCTCTCTCACTTTGTCAGCTGTGTCAGGGAGGGAAGAGACTCGGGGAGAAGATATATAATACAGCTGCCTAACGTGCAAGCAGCCCAGGTTCCAATCTCAGTATGACTGGCTGATGAGAGCTAAGTAGCTTGACATAGTTGTACTAGTCTCCCTTTAACTCTTTGCTGGCAATCCAAATTTCACACAAAAATGGTTGTCGCAGTAGCGACTGCTGCCTAGGATATATCTCCTACTACTACTACTACTACTCCCACTTCTCCTCCTCCTCTTCCTCCTCTTCCTCCCACTCCTCCTCCTCCTCTCCTTAAACGCACTCCCTTCTAAAACGGATAATTTTACCTAGTTGGGTAATGAAATGTCTGCAAGAAAACTCACCGAGCTCTCCTCCTCCTTCTCTTCCTCTTCCTCTTCCTCCTCCTCCTCCTCCTCCCCCTCCTCCTCCTCCTTAAACCCACTCCCTTCTAATACTGGTAATGTTACCTAGTTGAGTATTAAAACAAAGCTCAGAGAGTATCAAGGACCCTTCGCAAATAAACCAGGGTTGGTCCGTAGCACTTTAAGGGCAGTCGGGGAACCCCAGCTGAGCCCCGGTAAGTAGCCCCCCTCCCCCTTTTTCTTCCTACCCCAGATGAGAACGAGTGCTCGGGCTCCGCGGTCTGCGGTTCGGCCTCCTGCTACAACACGCTGGGGAGCTTCAAGTGCGTCTGCCCGTCTGGCTTCGACTTCGACCAGGCCCTGGGGGGCTGCCAGGACGTGAACGAGTGCGCCGCCGGAGGGAGCCCCTGCAGCTACGGATGCTCCAACACCGAGGGGGGCTACCTGTGTGGCTGCCCCACCGGCTACTTCCGGGCAGGGCAAGGGTAAGGGTCTCCCTTTCTGCCCCACTGCGTTTCCGTATGGCAGCTGTGAGAGAGCGGGCTGCTGGTGACTACGCGGGGATTCTAGGCTGATCCCTCGTTTAACTCCACCTCCAGTTTCTGCCGCTCTTTCTCCACCACGACCACCAGTTCCACTCAAGCTCCCCACCCCTGATTCAGGTCTTTATACTCCCCCCTCCCCCAGGCACTGTGTCTCAGGACTTGGGTTCGCCAAGGAAAGCTATTTCTCGGCCCCCCCGGAAGAGGACGAGGAGAATCTGCTGTCTCCGGAAGCCTGCTACGAGTGCAAGATCAACGGATACCCCAAGAGAGGCCGCCAGCGGCGCAGCGTGAACGGCACCCAGGCCCACCAGGTAGAAAAAATGGGGAGGCTTTCAAAAGGTCCCCCCCAACCTTAGGAGTGCCGCATTTACTGGTGTCTTGGTCAATTATTATTGTGTTTTATTTTCTCTCCAGCTGTTCTACGATGTTGCTCACATAATCAGGGTACCCGTGCGGAGGGACAAAAAACGCAGGGTGGCAGTGAATGAAACCCCCTCCCCTTTTTTACCTGCATACACAACATCTATAAAAACAGGGCAGGGCTTTGATCGCAGGGTAGCGACCACCATTTTGATCTGTTTTGGCCTCCCCTGTAACTGCTACTGAACCTGTATTCCTCCATTCGGTTAATTTAATTCTTGTTCCTCTTTCTTGGCTGGAATGGGATGGGATGGGATGGAATAGGATAGGATAATAATAATAGAATAGAATAGAATAGAATAGAATAGAATAGAATAGAATAGAATAGAATAGAATAGAATAGAATAGAATAGAATGTACAGGTATAGTATAGGGGGTACCTTGCTCAATAGTAGTAACTGTGAGAGGGA
>NW_015387029.1:665511-668710 GCF_001527695.2 Protobothrops mucrosquamatus
TGGAGCACCCACAACTTCTGGAGGTAAAACATCTGGAGACAAAAACTCCACGTTGGGGTGAGAGACACAACACGCCACCTTGTAGCCCTGATGTGAAGCATCTGTCAGGATCCGTTTTGTTCCTCCGCCTTAATTGCCATTTTGCTCAGATTCAGATCCAGTCCTCGCTTACTCACCGCAGCCGAGACCAGCAACTCTGGTGTTCAGCGATACAGTCACTAAATGAAGTGTGACACAACTGTGCAGACTTATGACATGCATTTTTGGCTGCGTCGTTAAGCAAATTAACTATGGGCCATTACTCATGACATCACGTGACTGTCTTCCGACTTCCTGCCGGCTTCCCCATTGACTTTGCTTGTTGGAAGCCAGCGGCGAAGGTCACAAACGGTCGCATGTGTGCAGGATGCAGTGACTGCCGTGTGCCAGTTGCCAAGCATCAAAATCGCCATCCCCTGACCACGGAGAGACTGCAATGGGTCACAATTTTGAGGACCAGCCCCAGGTTTCATTTTTGAGCGCTGTCGTAACTTCAAATGGTTGCTGAATGAGGTTGATAAACGAGGACTATCTGTAGGACGAAGTCTCAGTCAATCAGAATAGAGTTGGACGGGACCTTGGAGGTCTTCTAGTCCAACCCAGAAGACAGGCTTAAGATACAGAAGGATCTGGACAGACTTGAACACTGGGCACTATCTAACAAAATGAAATTCAATGGTGAAAAAAGTAAGGTTCTACATTTAGGCAAGAAAAACCAAATGCACAAGTACAGCATAGGTGGCACCTTGCTCAATAGTAGTAACTGTGAGAGGGACCTCGGAGTCGTAGCGGACAATCACCTAAATATGAGCCAGCCGTGTGCTGCAGCTGCCAAAAAGGCCAACACAGTGCTGGGCTGCATTAACAGAGGGAGAGAATCAAGATCATGTGAAGTATTAATACCACTTTACAATGCCTTGGTAAGGCCACACTTGGAATCCTGCATCCAGTTTGGGTCACCACGATGTAAAAAAGATGCTGAGACTTTAGAAAGAGTACAGAGAAGAGCAACAAAGATGATTAGGGGACTGGAGGCTAAAGCATATAAGGAACGGCTGCTGGAATTGGGTATGTCTAGTTTAAAGAAGAGAAGGACAAGGGGGGACAGGATAGCAGTCTTCCAATATCTCAAGGGTTGCCATAAAGAAGAGGGAGTCAAGCTACTCTCCAAAGCGCCTGAAGGCAGGGCAAGGAGCAACGGATGGAAACTAACCAAGGAGAGAAGCAACCTAGAACTAAGGAGAAACTTCCTGACAGTGAGAACAATTAACCAGTGGAACTACCTGCCTCCAGAAGCGGTGAATGCTCCAACACTGGAGGTTTTTAAGAAGAGACTGGACAGCCATTTGTCCGAAATGGTGTAGGGTTTCCTGCCTGAGCAGGGGGTTGGACTAGGTCCCTTCCAACTTTACTATTATTATTATTATTATTATTATTATTATTATTATTATTATTATTATTATTATTATTAACCCCCTGCTCAAGCAGGAGACCCTGGACCATTTCAGACAAACGGCTGTCCAGTCTCTTCTTAAAAGGCTCCAGTATTGGAGCACCCACAACTTCTGGTGGCAAGCCGTTCCACTGGTTAATTGTTCCCACTGTCAGGAAGTTTCTCCTTAGTTCTAGGTTGGTTTTCTCCTTAAGTTTTCATCCGTTATTTCTTCTTTTGCCTTCTGGAGCTTTGGAAAATAAATTGACATACACACACACACACCCTTCTTTGTGGCAGCTCCTTAAATACTGGAGGACTGCTATCATGTCTCCCATAGTCCTTCTTTTCACTAGACTAGACAATTCCCAATTTGTGAAACCTTTGTTTGTTTGGGATCCCAGCCCCCCTAATCATGTTTGTTGCTCTTCTCTGTACTCTTTCCAGAGTCTCAACATCTGTTTTGTAATACTGAATGAAGTATTCGAGGTGTGGACATACTAGGGCTTTACAAAGCAGGACTAAGACTTCGCGTGATCTCGATTCTATGACTCTGTTTATGCAACCCAGGGTTGTGTTAGCTTTTTTGGCGGCTGCTACACACGGCTGGCTCACGGTCAAGGGATCGTCCACCAGGACTCCAAGGTCCCTCTCACAGTTGCTGTTTTTAAGCCAGGTCCCGCCCAATCTGTACTTAAATCTTTGATTTTTCCTGCCTAAATGTAAAACTTTGCTTTTCTCCCCATTGAAACTCATTTTGTCGGATAGGGCCCCTTGTTCAAGCTTGTCAAGATCTTTTTGGATCCTGAGTTTTCCTTCTGGGGTGTTGGCTACTCCTGCCAGTTCGGTGTCATCTGCAGATTTGATGCATTTCCCTTCCATTCCCTCATCTAAGTCATCCGTGAACATATTGCTCTGACTACAAAGCCCATCTGCTCAATCTCCCTTTCTGGGTTGGACTTTCTGCAACTTTGACATTCTTGTTGGTGCCCCCCTCGGTTGATGTGCAGCCTAGGGGCCTAAGACGGCGCCTTGGGGTACCCCACGGCTTCCTTCCCAGCCTTTGTCCTTGCCAAAAATAAAATAAAATAAATAATTCTATCTGCGCATGCCCAAGATGGTGGATCGGCAGCGGATCGCTCCGTAGCTTACGGACCCGGCAAGTGGGTATGGGGTGTTTTGGGGGTGCCTCGGGGGGGCTTGCGGCGATGAGCGGGTGGGCGAACCCCCGCTCGGACCCGTTTTAGCCCACCCGGCCCGTTTTAGGCCCGCCCTGACCCGTCTCGGCTCCTCTTCAGCCTGGGCCCGTTTCCAGCTCGGGCCCAGCTTGGACGACTGCAGCCGGAAGGACGCGGCCTGTTCGATTGCGGCTGGGACGCGGCCTGTTCGATTGCGGCCTGTTCGATTGTGGCTGGGAGGACCCGGCCGCAAAGCTGGGAGGACTCGGGCGGCGTGGAAGGACTTGGGCGGCCGGGAAGAACTCGGGCGGCATGGAAAATTCTGGCCGGGACGATTTCGGGCGGCCTGGAATGACTTGGGCGGCCGGGAAGAACTCCGGCCAGGAAGATCTCGGGCGGCCTGGTGGTGGAGGCCTGGTCTTGACTGTGTTATTCGGCTCCCCGGCCGGGCGCGGGCCTGTTCCGGTTGGTCGGGCGGCCTGGCGTTCGGCTTATTTTCGGCCCGTTTTTGTGGCTTGGAAGGACCCGGGCGGCCTGGAAGAACTTTGGC
>NW_015387029.1:671640-673698 GCF_001527695.2 Protobothrops mucrosquamatus
CATGGCTTTTTCAGCAAGCGGGACTGACCTAGGGTGAATTTTAAATAGGGACAATTTTAATGATTTTAATAAGACACAGCTATAAATATTTGGTTTTTAATTGGCTTTTATAGGGGAAATGTTTTGTGTTGTTTTAACATGCTGTGAGCCGCCCTGAGTCCCGTGGGGAGAAGGGCGGCATATAAGTTAATGGAAATAAGAAATAAATAAATAATATCCTGAGCTTCTTTAATGGAATTGATGCTGAATTTTATAACTGCTGCAAGACTATTAGTAGCTCAATATTGGAAAACGGAACGTTTACCTACAATAGAAGAATGGTCACTTAAAGTCTCGAACTTAGCAGAAATGGCCAAGATTTCCGCTTATGTGAAGGTTCACTCGCAAGATAGATATATTTTGGTTTGGAGAAGATGGATAGATTATATTGAGCGTAAATATGGGATTAAAAAATATCATTTGGTTTTTGAGTAAATTTTAGAGTATTATGGTTGTATAAAAGTTAGAATATTTTATTTGGTATTATTTTTAATTATTAAAGTGTTGTTATTATTATTGTTTTTAATAATTGTACTGTTTAAAAGAGAGCTAAAGGAGGTTATAGATATGTTATTTTAATAGTTGATTAATGTCAATTAGAGTATGATTATGTTATTGTTAACCCTGTGATTGGCACTGGGAAGTGAGGGGGGAGGGAGGGGGGGTGGAAAGGGGGGAAGGGGAAAGGGGAGGATTTATATTGTAAAATTTTATAAAATTTTTAATAATAATAATAAATAATAATAATAATAATATCCTGAGCTTGACCCCCTCTCCCGTTTTGCCTTCGGCAGGATCCGGGGCTCAGCCTGGCCAGCATCGACGTCGAGGCGCCCCTGGTGTTCGCCTTCAACCTGTCGGACCTGGGCCGGAAGACCCACATCCTGGAGCTTCTCCCCGCCGTGGAACCCCTGGAGAACCACATCCGCTACGTGATCGCCCAGGGCAACCGGGACGCCCACTTCCACATCCAGCAGAAGGAAGGGCTGAGTTACCTCCACCTGGGCCGCAAGCCGGCCGGCCCCGGGACCTACCTGTTGCAGATCGTCAGCGTGCCCGTCTCCCGCCCGCGAGAACTGCAGAAACTGGAGGCCGGCAAGGAACTCAACTCCGCGGCGGACGGAGAGATGGGCCACGCCCTGAAGATGAAGCTGCAGCTTCACCTCTTTTAACCCCGTCTCAGAGACCCTCCCCCCCCCAAAAAATAATAATAATAACAACCCGGGCCCAGGCTGTACCACGCTCCGTTCGGACCCTCCCCAGCCCTGCAGCTCTTCCAGCGTCCGCCCTCTGCCACCCGGGGGCTGGAAGGTGGGGGACAGCCCGGGATCCGGACCACAGCCCTCCTGTTGACCCCAGCCCAGTATTTGGGTTCCTCTGCACCCCCTCACCCCCCGTTCTCCTCTCTGCCCTGCCGCCTTCCAGTCTAGGAGCCACTGTTGGAGAGCTTCAAAGGACACTCCCCCGGGGTCTCTCCGCCTGGACCTTCTCCATTTCATCTTTCCTGCGCTTCCCCTGGCTTTCACGGGTGACGCGTGGAGGTCTGGCATCCAGGGGCCGAACCCAAGGAAAGCCTTTCGGCTCCAAGAACAGCCCCCCAAGTTTCCTGTCCGGCGTGCCTCGAACCCAGGACGACCAGGCGCTCTTCCTTGTCCTCTGGCAGAGCGGAGCCTGCAGTCTTGTGCCCCAGAAGGAGGAGGAGGCCGCTAAGAGGGCATCGGGCGACCGTGCAATTGAAGCGTGCCTCTTTTTGCCCACGGCGTGTGACCCCAAAAGGCGGGGGCGTCGTTCTTGACTTTTTTGACCCCTACCCTGCAGACCTTCTGCTTTTTAACCCCCCACCCCCCCAGCAAGCCAGCAGGGTTGTTAAAGCGATCTCTCTGGAGGGAGAGTGGAGGCCACCCCGCCTCTGTTTTATGCCGGTGCCAAGTCTGGAGTCCGCTAACCGAAGCGGCAGAGATGCGCCTGAAATATTAAGCGGAACGGTCGTCCAAAGGAACAAATGCTCTTATTCAGAGG
>NW_015387029.1:677530-678850 GCF_001527695.2 Protobothrops mucrosquamatus
TCAGCCAACACAACCTAGGCGTAACACTTCAAACCCACGAATACACCCAGGCAGAAGCTGGTCCACCTTGGGGACGAAACACCCAGACACAAACTGAGCAACGTGGTGTGTGCACTACAGTGCAGGGAGCCGTGGGCAGATCTCTGCATTGGGGAAACAAAACGAGCACTTCACAAGCGCTGGGCGCAACGGAGGAGAACCAACCCATCAGGAGCAGGGTCAGCCATCCGTCTGCATTTAACGGACAAAGTCCGCTCTTTCGAGGACGGGAAAGTCCACATTTTGGACAGAGAGGACCGCTGTCTTGAGAGAGGGGTCCAAGAGGGCATCTAGGTCCAAATTGAACAGCCCTCTCTCAAAAAAATGGGGTGGGGATACGACATTGTCTATCTGCAGTCTACAACACAGTCCCTTCAGCAGCTACAAGGCTCCACACCCATTTGCACCACTCAGGTGAGTCTGAAGACACAGGTAAACCTCCAAGTGGCCTCAATGACTCTCAGAGAGAGTACTAATGACCAGCTGTCTGCAAGGGGTATACATCCTTCCCTTCCCCCACCATCCAGTCAGAGCGGAAGAAGCTTCTGGGATGAGAAGCGAAACGTCTTCAAGGGAAAAACGAAGTCCTGGGGGGAAAAAGCACCTCTGGGACATTCCCGTAAAAGCGTAGAGCCCAATTCATCTGGTGGCCTCGGCTTTTGATTGGCGGCCCCTTTGGATGGAGATCAAAGTGGGTGGTGGCCCAAAACAGGCAGTCCTGAACTTACGACCGTTTGCTTAGTGACGGTGCGAAGCCCGAAAGGACCCACCTGGATCCACCTGGCTGCTGGGCAACAACCAAGCAGTCTTGTGTCCTCATTTTACGACAGTTTCTCCGAAAAACGGCATTGGCTTCCAGTTTTGGGCAAAACCCCCCAACCACCAAAACACTGGTTTGCTTAGCGACCGTGGGACTCGCTTAATGACCGTGGTGATTCCCTTAGTGACCCCTGCAAAGTCAGATTGTAAAAATCAGGTGGGGCCCGTGGTCGACTCGTTTTACAGAAAGAAACGCTCAAGACGCCATTTTGAACCTGCAAAGGCTTCTAAATGTGAGAATGGGTGTCGTAACTGGGTCATTCCCCCCCCCCCCGGTCCTGTCCCCAAGGATCAAAGGAGAGGGACCCACCCCAACTGACCAAGAAGGACTAACCAGCATCCGGGATGATGCATTTCTGGACAGTGAGAGGCAGAGACCGATCTTAGCAACAAAAGACAGCTTTATTGGGGACCCCCGGAAGGAGGGAGGGAGCCCCTTACAGACAGGATGACACAAACGAG
>NW_015387029.1:682317-683989 GCF_001527695.2 Protobothrops mucrosquamatus
CAGTCCAGGAGGAGGCTGGCATGCGGCTGTAAGGGTCCAGCAAGATGCGGAAGCAGCGCACCATCAGCGTCACCAGGAAGATGAGCAGAAAGACCACAAAGGCAAACACCGTCTTCTGCTCGGCGTCCATGCCGGGGGGCCCGGGACCGGCCTCCGCCTGCCCGGGCGACAGCAGCTCGTAATCCAGGGTCGAGGCGTCGTCCATGGCGGCAGCGCAGGAAACCCACGGCGAAGGGGGCAGTGGGGAGAAGGCAGAGGTGATGGGGGACCCCGGCCGGTCAAGCAGCCCCCATCTCCCAGTCTGGAGCAGCAGCCGTGGCTGTGTAAGCTAGACCAGGGCGGGCAGGGCTACAGCCCCCGGGGGCTTCGGGCACCTGGAAAAGAAGCAGAGCGGAGAGATGTTCCCCCCCCCCCCCGTTTGGCCTCTGACGGGCAGAGCAGATTGCGAGGGGGAAATGGTGGCTGGGCATCAATGTCGGAAAGAGAAGGAGGCCTGGAGTTCCCTCTGGATCCCTCCAGCCACCAATTCATCCGCCATCCCCCGTTTATCATCCATCTATCATCCATCATTTATCTGCATCTATCTGTCTATCATTATCTGTCTGTCTATCATTATCTGTCTGTCTGTCTGTCTATCTATCTTCTACCTATCCATCCATCTCTCTCTCTCTATCATCTATCTATCTATTCATCATCTATCTATCTATTCATCATCTATCTGTCTGTCTATCTATCTATATCTATCTATCATCTATCTATCCATCCATCTCTCTCTCTCTATCATCTATTATCTATCTATTCATCATCTATCTATCTACCTACCTACCTACCTACCTATCATCTATCTGTCTGTCTATCTATCTATAGCTATCTATCATCTATCTATCCATCCATCTCTCTCTATTATCTATCTATCTATCTATCTATCTATCTATCTATCTATCTATCTATCTATCTATCTATCTATCTATCTATCTGACTGTCTATCTACCTACCTACCTACCTACCTATCATCTATCTGTCTGTCTATCTATCTATAGCTATCTATCATCTATCTATCCATCCATCTCTCTCTATTATCTATCTATCTATCTATCTATCTATCTATCTATCTATCTATCTATCTATCTATCTGACTGTCTATCTACCTACCTACCTACCTACCTATCATCTATCTGTCTGTCTATCTATCTATAGCTATCTATCATCTATCTATCCGTCCATCTCTCTCTATTATCTATCTATCTATCTATCTATCTATCTATCTATCTATCTATCTATCTATCTATCTATCTATCTATCTGTCTATCTATCTATCTATAGCAGGCATGTCCAAAGTCCGGCCCGCGGGCCATTTGCGGCCCGCGGCCCGGTTTAATCCGGCCCTCGAACAGCCCTCCCTGCGGTATGTAAATGCGGCCCTCCCACGGCCCTCCGGCAAGTCCCATGAGAGAGAGAGAGAGAGAGAGAGAGAGAGGCACTTGCACTTCTGTCTCTCTCTCTCTCTCATGGGACTTGCCCCCTCGCAGGGCTCCTCATTGGCCCTGCGCCCGGGTGTCCCGCCCCCTGGGAGAAGGGCGGCCAGGAAGTCCCTTTCCCGGGCTGGCCCCATCCCAGGCGCACGTGGCTGGGGAGCCATGCGGGGAAGCCCCGGGATCCCCGCTGGGAGCAA
>NW_015387030.1:0-40000 GCF_001527695.2 Protobothrops mucrosquamatus
CTTTATCACAATTATTTTCAGAAGAAACAATGGCAATAGCAGCAATAAACAAAATACATCAAATTTAATACTCTGGCTCATTTGAAAGGGTTTGAGAGTAGCTTGAAGGTATAATTCCCTATACCTAGTTATATTAATTTCAAATAAAATTGCATAATTAAATTGCATAAGTAACGATTGACCAATATAAAAAATGTGCAAATTCATAAAATTTCATTCTAAATTTGCTTTCCCACAAATAGATAGCTGTATTACAGTAGTTTTTTCAGATCTCTCTGGTACTCACAGTCCCAGCATGAAGTGCATTAAAAAACACAAACCTCTGCAAGATTAAGATCATCCATGCTCCCGTGAAATCATCAGATAAACAAATAAAGAAGGAAGCAAGCAACCTTGTAAGAGAAAACAACTGTAAATGAAGATACTTGTTAACAATAGAACAAATTACAATGAAACAGTAATCACACACTTACTGTAGGTTAATGGAACTATAGTTGATCTTGGTAGAAGATCATATAGCTCTTGCACACTGGACATTGTGGACAGCCTGTTTGCATAAGGTCTCTTACACTTATTTGATAACTTGATTTTGTAGATATATGTAAGGGATTGGTGTTTGGACATGGCAGTCTTATCCTGCAGACTATTTGTTGTGCTCTGAACTTGGTTGTTTGCTTGCATATGTTTCATTATCCAACTAGGTAACATCATTACTACAAGTAAGTGTGGGATTTGCTCCCTGCTTATATACAGTACCTTGCCCTGCCAGTTTTGGTGGTAATGCAGTTTTCTTCTTGATAGTTCCTTGATTTAGGATATTGTTTTCTGTTTGATTGTTTACCTGTGCCAATCCATGCTTGTCTGGCTATTGGCTACTAGAGAAGATTGTTGTGTGCTTTTTTTCCTTCTTAGCTTTTGAATAGTGTGTAAATATGGTTCATCTCTATGTGCATACTGATGGCTGATTTCTCTGACTGTCAAGCTTCCAGGAATTCCCAAGCATTTTTGGATTTAGTTTGGTCTAGGATGCTCAAGTTGAAAATATGGTTAAATTTTCATGAGATTATGATGTTTTCATTGTGTCTTCTGATTTCTAGCTGGTGTTCATGGATATCCTCTGCTAGTCTTCTGCTATCTGACCTACACAGTAGTTGTTATAATCCTTACACTGTATATTGCAGACTCTGGATCTCTTGATTTACTTAAGATGTTTTGGAGGACATTAATTGGTTTGTGTGCTACAGTAATGCCATGTGGTTGCAATAATCTGATGGTTGTTTCTGATATGATTTTGATGTATGACAGTGTATTCTTTTTGTAACTTGAGTTCATTGTGCTGCAGTGGGTTGATGGTCAGGCACTTTTTGATAAAATTGTATGGGTATCTATTTTGCTGGAAGATGTTGTAAAGGTAGTCACTTTCCTTTTTCTGGTGTTTTGGTTTATGTTTGTATTCATCTGAATAATATTCTTACATAGCTCCTATTGTGGGATGTTGGATTGTTACTTTGATAATGGAACATTTGGTTAGTGTTGGTTGTTTTTGATATATTTGTGTTTCTAATTTGTTGTCATTTCTTCTACTGATGAGGATATCTAGGAAGAGTAGTGTGGTATTTTTTTCTTCTTCCATTGTGAATTGTATTTCTTTGAAAATATTGTTTGTTTCATGTGTCTTACCTTGCTTTTCCTCATTCATTCATTCATTCATTCATTCATTCATTCATTCATTCATTCAATTACTATAGCTGCCCAAGTTAACCAAGTGGTTCTGGGCAGCTTACAAAACTAAAACTATAAAACAACTAAAAACAATAACGTAGTAAAAACATCCAAAAAATATATACAGCAGCTGATGTAATTAATCAACTAACAGTAAATTCAAGAAACAGGACTTTAAACACATTCTGAGTCCCAGTCCTGGGCATATTTTTAAAACCTTGCAACAGGGTTGTGGCCATTCTAATCTCCAAGGGGAGAATATTCCATAAAACAGGACCCATAGAAGAGAAGGGCCATCTGTAGCTCCCATCAGTTGGCACTCTTCAACTGACGGGATCTACAGCATGTCCAATCTGCTGGATCAAATTGGACAGGTAGAGACTCTTAGAAAAAAGATGGTCCCTCAGGTAATTATATATTTGTTGCATAATGAAAGTGTCATTTACATACAGGATTCATATTTTGGGTTTTATGTATGTGGAAGAACTATAGTTTTAGACATTGTGTTACAGTCTCTGCTATGAATCCTGAAAATGGCAAGAAAAACCAAATGTACAGGTATAGTATAGGGGGTACCTTGCTCCATAGTAGTAACTGTGAGAGGGACCTCGGAGTCCTAGTGGACAATCACTTAAATATGAGCCAGCAGTGTGCTGCAGCTGCTAAAAAGGCCAACACAGTTGCATTAACAGAGGGATAGAATCAAGATCACGTGAAGTATTAATACCACTTTACAATGCCTTGGTAAGGCCACACTTGGAATACTGCATCCAGTTTTGGTCACCAAGATGTAAAAAAGATGTTGAGACTCTAGAAAGAGCACAGAGAAGAGTAACAAAGATGATTAGGGGACTGGAGGCTAAAGCATATAAGGAACGGCTGCTGGAATTGGGTATGTCTAGTTTAATGAAGAGAAGGACGAGGGGGGACATGATAGCAGTATTCCAATATCTCAGGGGCTGCCACAAAAAAGAGGGAGTCAAGCTATTTTCCAAGGCGCCTGAAGGTAGGACAAGAAGCAATGGATGGAAGCTAATCAAGGAGAGAAGCAACCTAGAACTAAGGAGAAACTTCCTGACAGTTAGAACAATTAACTAGTGGAACAACCTGCCTCCAGAAGTGGTGAATGCTCCAACACTGGAAGTTTTTAAGAAGAGACTGGACAGCCATTTGTCCGAAATAGTATAGAGTTTCCTGCCTGAGCAGGGGGTTGGACTAGATGACCTCCAAGGTCACTTCCAACTTTATTATTATTATTATTATTATTATTATTATTATTATTATTATTATTATTATTATTATTATTATTATTATTATTAATAATAATAATAATAATAATAATAATAGTGATTTCATTGGTGTTCGTCTGATTAAACAAGAAACCTTCTTATCCCTGGTACCTCCAAGACAACAGCACTGCTGCTAGATGATGTTTAGGACATTGTAGTGTAGATTGTCATTAATTTGTGATATAGGAGTGATCCAAGGAACCATCAAATAGTATAGAAGAACTGATATTGGAGCATTCATTACTGTCTCTGTTGTGTTGTATATGAATACATATGAATATTCCTTCTATTGCAATCAGTGGGCTACATTTGTATGACTATTGAATGGAAGGTTGAGGATTGGAAAGGATCATTCAAATGCATAATTCCTCCCACCCCATAACAGCCCATTTTTGCACAATTACCATCACAGTATTTTTCAGAAAATAGCCTCAGAAGGCAGTAATTAAAAATTAAAATTATCACTAATTAGGCTTTGTCAGACAAACATGCAATATTACATATTTTTATTTTGCTTTAGTACACTTAAGCAGCAAATGGATTTTCTTGCTTTCCAACACTCATTTGGACGTGCTCAGAAATGAACTGAATTATTTTCAAAACAAGTAGGAAATAACCCATCTGAGTCATAGTCCTACGTGCAAAGCAGTCAATATTTTTAATTGTTGCTTTGCTCAGATATTTCCTTTAGAAAAAAAAGATATCCCAGTTTTTCTACCAGTTCTGCTTGTATTTCAACCATTAATATTGTCAACAACAACTAAGGGTAATAACAACAAAAGCAATGTATATAGCTATAATATGTTGTTTCCAGTTTCCATAATAGAATGGAAAATTTTATTATGCCATTAACCTATGGTAATTCCATATGAAGTCTTAACAAAATACTTTACTTATGTAGACTGGAAAACACATAGAGAATTAAATCTTATCAAACCCCCAGTGTATATTATACTGAATATTGTTACTACTATTATTAACTATTATTTTAACTAAGTCTTTTGGGTAAAGCAAGATTCATGTTTTTCTTTTATTTCACAGAGACTAATTTATTTCTAAGGCTATCCAGCATTATTTAGAAATATGTTTTAAGCAATATTTCTAGGTGAGATGAGTAGCAAACAAGAAAAGAGAGAGAGAGAGAAGAGGCCATAAAGACCCAGTAAAAAGAGATTAATTAATAATTATATAATTAAACACAGAGAAAGTTCTTTGTTGCTTTACCTCTTTAAAGAGAAACAACTTACTGAAGTTGCTTCAAAGTGCACACACTCAATCATGGCACTTCCCTGAAACTCCATAAAGCCATTGCATTTGTTTCCTGAGAACACACAGCTGCTCTTTCTCTTGCTCTCACTAAATGCACATCAGACATCATTAGGACACACAATAGAACTTCAATAAATTTCTAAGGACAGGATTTCTTCTAAAAAGCATCATTAACAATTGACTCAACTCTTTGAACGTGAAGGAATTAGTGCTGCTCACATCAACTGTCTATGAAAGAGCAGATTTTGTGCAGTGGCTTCCATCACTGGATGCAAAATCAAGTAAAGTGACCAGTGACCAATAGGGGAATGCTTGTGATCCAAGCTGCATCCTTTTCCTGTATATGGCAAATGCCCAACACTTTCAAGTAGCTTCCTAGCATCTGTAGCTCTTTCTTCATAATTACTGATTGAACATGGGCTCCAAGTGAATTTTATTCCAAATAGTCCATGGATCTATGTCAATTAATGTGTAAGGTCTGAAAGTAGCAGCTGTGCATGGTGATAGCCATGAAGTTTCCATGTCAAGAGAATTGTGTTATATGTAAAACAATCAGTCTGCTACACTTTCAACAAAAGAATCTAGAAATGGATATTATAAATCCAGATTTGGCTATGCACATCATTTTATAATAAATATTTGATGATAATATTTGCTTTAATTGAGTTTGAGGCCATTTGAATATAAGAACCTTCTACCACAAAATAAGGTCTTTAGAAGGCAATATTTTGTTAATCTTCAATGTTTGATATTTATATTGCCTCAAGGATTCCATCCAGCTGTCATGACTGAATCCTTAAAATGTTTCTCATAAATTTGTATTTTTTTAAAAAAAAATGCAAGTGTGTGGTTGTTTAAATCCCAACATGTACAACTGATTTACAGAAACCTACTTGAATTACTGCCATAGGATCATATATCAGGAGTATCTCTTGACAGTGCATTTACTTAAATTTCCTGTATCCAGAGCTTTTCAAGTTTCATTAGATATCCTAATGGCTCCCTTGTGAATGCAACTAATTTCACATATTAATTTTGTTCTGGAGGTCAGCAAGTTTTGAGTATTCTTATGTTCTTTTAAGTCATTTCTAGTGCTTTGGTTAATCAAAATGGATCTGGTATAGTTTCAAATTAAAATTGATATTGCAAGACTAGAGGAACACTCACATTCTGATAATTCTTCAGCAATCTGAGCAATTCATCTCTCTATAGTTGAACAAAAATTTTACTACTAGGAGTCCCATACTGTATGGAAGATTAAATAGAAATATGGACAGCAGAATACTAATAATTTAATTCAATGAATCAGTTTATACGTTACACTAATTTTGTTTCATATATGAGTTTCTTTCTTTTTCTCTCTCTGTCTTTCCTACTTCTCCTTCTCCTTTCCCTTTTCCTTCCCCTTCTCACACATTATGTATGTGTATGTTTTACAATCTACCTTCTCACACATTGTGTATGTGTATGTTTTACAATCCCCTTCTCACACATTGTGTATATTTTACAATCTACAATTTACAATTACTAAATGTAATGAAGTATTTACTATTCACAGTCCTGAATCTAAATTTTCCCAATACTCAACAATGCCTATTTTTTGCTTCAATACCCAAATATGGATACAGTACCAACATTAAAAAACCCAACTTTTCTTAAATTTCTGTCACTCTTGGCCTCTGAATCCTAATCCTACTTCAATTCACTCTGCTCCATTTTAACAGTTAAACAAACTAAATTAAGTTTAATTTTAAATGATTATGAAATCATTGAAAATGGTTGCAAACTAGGGATGGACTAAGACCTGCATACACGCATGCACAATAACTAGTCCACTAGTTATACTGGAGTGTGGTGGTTCACATGGTCAGAAGACCATTGAGAGGTTGACAGTTCAGCATTTCTAAACCTGAGAGCATGGAGTGAGCTGCCTGAAGTTATGAGATCCTAACAGTTTGTCCCATCTCCTGCCAACCTAGCAGCTCAAAAGCATGCAAATGTGAGTAGATAAATAGATACCACTTCAGTGGGAAAATACTAGTGACATGAAAGGAACTCCCTCGGGCACCCCCTGGGCAACAGTGATGTCACTGATTGATCCTTTCCACCTGGAAGCGCCTTGGTAGGTGCTTCTTTTTTTTTTTTTTTTTTTCAATATAAAATTTTNTATTAATATCTCTAACTCCAAACTCTAAACTTAAACAATCCATCTCCTCCGTGTTAATAAAAATTATTCATTTAATTAGTTCTTCAAATACCCAAAATCTTTACCATTTCAGCAAGATAGTTTAACACCATCCCTTACTTATACAAAAAAAGAAAAGAAAAAAAATTTCCATCTTCCGTAAAGTTAACAAGTTAATTCTCTTGGTAGGTGCTTCTGACATGAAGGTAGTAGTATAGTTATATCAGGTTGGGGGATTATGCTAAGTGTTAACTATTAATTTAAATAATAGGCATTTGATATTGCTTCAATTTAACTGCTGCCCCAAATATCAAACACTGGTAAATTAAGATTGGCTACACGAATAATGAAACATTCTGGCTACAACTGTATGCATATCATTTCCTGGGAATAATTTCCATTGAATTCAATGTGACTGGCTTTGACTAGATGTGTATACAGTTCAACTATAAATGTGCTGGAGACTAGAAACAAATGTGAAAGGAAAAGTTTAATTAAACTGTTGGCTACCCTTAGACTGTTTTGATTATATCATTCACAATTTTTTTCATCAGGGCCAGTACTTGAATGAATTGTTATTCAAGTATATTAGCTTATAATATGCATTACAGTTTTGTGCTACATTGGCTGAGACTTGAGTTGGCATTTTAATTTTTCTCCCTAAGTAGCTCAGTTTGTGCTTTCCTTCACAGTAAATAGGTCCAACAATACTATTTCCTGATGTCTCTGGAGAAATCAGCAAGACTGTATCTACACATTTTAATACCTGCCAGATCCAGTTCATAAACCTCTCCTAGCAGATTGAACAGAGCAGTGCGGCACTTGAAATAAGTAAATAAAAGTAGAGCTAACATACGGGTAAAGATAAAAGAAAAGAATAGTGCCCAATAATACTATGCCTTTGATGTGCAAATTGTGAATCTGAATGACATCCTGCCAGCTACAGATGCCTTAATTTGATTTCATGCCCCAGAATCAACTATTCTCTTGCACTAAAAGGCATATTAGCCTCCATCTGTCAGAGACTATCGGCTTTCCTTTCAAAAGTTGGGATACTTACTCTATCACTGCATGCTTTGCCCATGAAATAAGGCAGATGAGATTGAAACCCTTCCTTTTGTATGTCAAGAATTAGGAAAAACTAATACTAGTTATCACTATCTATCTTTTTGTCCTATTCTTTCTTCTGTGTACTTTGGTTACACAACACTATTATGGGCATTGCTGTGTTATGCACAATTCTTTTCCTTCTTTTTAAACGCAAAGCAGCCTATGGAGGAGGATTATTCAGGAAGGAGAACACTGTTATGGAGAGAGTCTGTTCTCTCCATCCCAAAGCCTTTATAGCTCAAAATCAACTTTCCTAAACTGCTCTTTCAGCTGTATAGAAAAATGTACAATGAATACAGGAAGCAGCTTGCTAATCGAAACAGAAAGAAAAGGGTAAAGCAATCTCTTTTCCATTCTCTTCTATTCAAATTCATTCTTCTCCTGTTAAAGAAAATAAAGAAGAAAAAGCATTAGAGAAGAATGCTAAAAGTTTAGTTTAAACCTGAATCTTTCTGGAGATAACATTACAAGATTATTAACCAATAGAATGTAGAATCTGAGATTATAAATTGTAATCCTTGTAAACTAAAGCTTTTATTGCAGAACAAAGCTAAAGGTGACATTAAAACACAATTGAGATCCAGCATATATATTCTGTTGCCACTGACTTGCTGTCCTATGTTGTGTTTTTATTTTCCTAAGCAACATAATGAATAAAATACATTCCTTCTTTTATTTTATTTTGCCAAGTTTTAGGCAGAAGAATCATTGTATAAAGTACATCTCAGACATAAATGCAAAGTATGATATACCATTTCCAAAAGAAAATTCCATAACTGAGGAATACATATCAAGATTTTACAAGAGGTCTAATAGCTACTCATAATAGCCACCAAAAGGAGTAGACAGAGAACTCCCTGAGAAATTATTTTTTTATGGAATAGTAGCATTATGCCAAAGCTGGGTAAGATGTGACCAGTACAAGATGTGCTCGGTTGTTGGTTGATATCATGTGGTAAACTGTGTATGCTAATAGAAGTCTACAGAAAAAGAGAAAAAAATGAACTAAAAACAAAATGATTGGTTATTAATAGAATGGTATCAGGTGAAAGGACTGAATGCATAAAGACAAAAGAGGATAGGACAGCAGGCTAAAGAATGAAAAAGTTGTTGATTGATATAATTCCTTTTAGTATTATATAGCATCAAAATTGGTTCTTCCCTTTTAAACAAATATGTTATTTTGCACGGATTGTTATGACTTAGCTTTTATGAATATCAATACTCAAAATGGCCTAAATGATTGGTCATGTTCTTTCTGATATGGGAATCTTGTAAAATTATTTCCATTTTGTATAAAGGAATTTTTGAATTTCATGTACTCCTTATCAAATGAAACCAAATGAAATATTCAACCATTTACTGACTTAATTCAGTTGGTGTTTCTTCTGTGAAAGAGAATTATGTTGCATTTGCTAGCAAATTAGCTATTAAAAATGAGGATTCTATTATGAATATAGATATAAAACTGAATAGTGAAAGTTTAAAACCAGATTAAAACTTGTCAATTAAAGCTTCTTCTAAACACAATCTTCTTACATTTTAACAGTTTTTGCATCTTATCTAAGGGATAAAGAAATAATTAAATCCTCGTTCTTGATTATTTAGCTAAATATTTAGCTGTGTGAAATGTTTTTTGAAAAATTCTGAATTTACCTTGTCATATTCTACATGCTTCATTTTTTTCTATTGGAACATTCACTGTGCTGCAGTTTTACTGACTACCAATGATTGCATAAGAAAATATAGACACTCATATATCCATCTTGATCATCTCAAAACTAAAGTAAATGCAAGAATCTTGAAAACCACCATATTTTCATCCCTGACCTTTCTCTTCCTTTTGAAAGTTTCTTTTTAAGCAAAGTTTTCTATCAAACAAAATGAAAATGGGAGAGGAAGGAAGGGAGAACGGAAGGCTGATTTTGTAGTTTAAATATTGAGCTTTTTTAAAAAAGAGATTGAATCATTTATATATATGAACCAGACATCATGGTAGAAGACAATGCCCAGAAGACAGTGATAGCGATAGCTATATCGGTGCCAAGTGACAGCAACATCAAAAAGGAGCAGTAAGAGAAGCTGGAGAAGTACCAAAGCTAGAAGGGGGAACTAGAGAGGATGTGGAAAGTAAAGGTCAAAGTGGTTCCAGTGGTGGTAAACACTTGGGGCTATGAGTCCTAAGCTAGGAGAATGGCTCCTATAGATCCGAGAAACAAAATCAGAGCTCCAGAGTTCAGAAGAATGCAGTGCTAGGAACAGCTAAGATACTGTACAGAATCCTCAAACTTCCAGGCTTCTGATACAGGAACCATGATTGAAGAAGATACAGACCATCCATAGGGGTGAAAAGAGAATGTTATTTAAAGTGTTATTGCATAGTCATTGCACAAAGATAAAAGATCAAAAATAGAGATGCAAGAAGATATAGTCTATAAAATATATATTATAAAAAGAAGTCATCAGTAGAACTACTCTCCCCTCCTTTCATTTCCCCCCCAATCATTAACTACTGCTTAAATATTTATACTTTGTTTTAAACTTTATTGGTTTTTGCTTATATCTTTTTGAGTAATTTTTAGTTGCTTTTTAATTGATTTCTCTTTTTTTCTAAAACTCATATTTCTAAGTGTTTTAGCTTGTCCCTCTATGTGATACAGTTGTGTAATGGAGCCATTCCTATTTGAATTTAGTTGCACTTCACTTCTGTAATGAATATATGCAGTCAATTTTTCCACTGCTGCATATTCTCCAATTTTGATCTCCTAATCTTGTATTGTCAGCAAGGTTTCTCTTTTTTAATGTTATGCCAGTTTAATTCTTGCCATTGTCAGCATGTATCTCAATAAATTGTGATATTTTCATTTTCATAGTAGAATGTTTCTTTGTTATGACATTTTTAGCATTTATTGTTATATGATTTATACATTGAGTTATATGCCTTCTATACCATCTATAAAACATTTTATATAAATTTTCCCTTAAATTCTAGCTTGGAATAAATTTTATAGATTTCTTCCATAACTGCATTGATCCATTGTGATTACTTCCTTAAAATTTGTCATCCATTTATCATGCAATTTTTAATTTGTTGCGTCTCTATATTGTACTTCAGGAACAATTTATAGATCTGACCTAATAAATGAACTTCTTTTAAATAAGTACTTCAAATTCTATTATTTATCTCAATGTCTCTCCTTTTTATCTTTCTATTTGTTTGCAAATACATTAACTGTGACAGGTTCTTTCCTTCATGGAACAATTCTTGTTGTGTCATTCATCAGTTTCCTGAATTCAAATATATTATATTGGCATATCTGATTAATTTTTTTTTACTGCGATTATGTTTAGAATAAAAAGTATTTGAGAGGATGTTAGAGATTGCCATACTTTTCCTTGCTTTAAATGATTCCCACTTTTAATAAACTTTTTCATATCATTAGATATTCTTTTCTTATTTTGATTTTTTTCTGCATAGATACTGTACTTATGAAATAACGTAGCCAGACCTGCTCCTTTTATATGTGATATTTTACTATTTGGAAATTTTATTCATTCTGTTATCTAAATAGATATTAATGTTTGACATTTTAAAGTAGAAGCTGTCTGTGTATTAAATAGTTGATGAAACACTTTCCAAGGGCTTCTTTCTTGCATTTCAAAACTAATACTAAAATAAACTGCAGATAGTTTTTGAACCTAATGACCCATTAAAATATGGTTGTCATAAAAAATCCATTTTAGACGAGGTATGAAATTCCAACTTGACCTTACTGTTAGTGATGGAAAATACAATAGGGCAGAAAATAGGTTTTAATAATATTTCCACAAAAAGAAGACTGCAACAAAACTTGATAGTTGAATTTTTAAAAAATGAATGAATGAAAATGAAAAATAGTTGAATGAAAATAATAACAACAACAACAACAACAACAACAACAACAACAACAACAACAACAATAATAATAATAATAATAATAATAATAATAATAATAATAATAATAATAATAATAATAATAAAGTTGGAAGGGACCTTGGAGGTCATTTAGTCCAACCCCCTGCTCAGGAAGGAAACCCTATACCATTTCAGACAAATGGCTGTCCAGTCTCTTCTTAAGAACCTCCAGTGTTGGAGCATTCACTGCTTCTGGAGGCAGGTTGTTCCACTGGTTAATTGTTCTAACTGTCAGGAAGTTTCTCCTTAGTTCTAGGTTGCTTCTCTCCTTGCTTAGTTTCCACCCGTTGCTTCTTGTCCTGCCTTCAGGCGCTTTGGAAAATAGCTCAACACCCTCTTCTTTGTGGCAGCCCCTGAGATATTGGAACACTGCTATCATGTCCCCCCTCGTCCTTCTCTTCATTAAACTAGACATACCCAATTCCAGCAGCTGTTCCTTATATGCTTTAGCCTCCAGTCCCCTAATCATCTTTGTTGCTCTTCTCTGTACTCTTTCTAGAGTCTCAACATCTTTTTTACATCACGGTGACCAAAACTGGATGCAGTATTCCAAGTGTGGCCTTACCAAGGCATTGTAAAGTGGTATTAACACTTCACGTGATCTTGATTCTATCCCTCTGTTAATGCAGCCTAACACTGTGTTGGCTTTTTTGGCAGCTGCAGCACATTGCTGGCTCATATCTAAGTGATTGTCCACTAGGACTCCGAGATCCCTCTCACAGTTACTACTATTGAGCAAGATACCTCCTATACTATAGCTGGGCATTTGGTTTTTCTTGCATAAATGTAGAACCTTGCTTTTGTCACCATTGAATTTCATTTTGTTAGATAGCGCCCAGTGTTCAAGTCTGTCCAGATCCTTCTGTATCTTAAGCCTGTCTTCTGAGTGTTGGCTATTCCTGCCAGCTTGGTGTTGTCTGCAAATTTGATGAGTTCCCCATCTATCCCCTCGTCCAAATCATTGATAAAGATGTTGAAGAGCACTGGGCCCAGAACAGAGCCCTGGGGCACCCCACTACACACTTCCCTCCATGTAGATGCGGTTCCATTGAGGACCACATGCTTAGTACGGCCGGTCAGCCAGCTACGGATCCATCTGATGGTGGTGCTGTCTATCCCACATTTTTCTATCTTGACAAGTAGTAGGTTGTGATCTACTTTATCAAATGCCTTACTGAAGTCCAAGTAAATTATGTCCACAGCATTCCTCTGATCCACTAATTTTGTCACTTGGTCAAAGTATGCAATAAGATTTGTCTGGCATGATCTATTTTTGACAAACCCATGTTGGCTTTTAGTAATGACTTTGTTTGCCTCTAGGTGTTCGCTGATTCGTTGTTTGATTATCTTTTCCAGGATCTTTCCAAGTATTGAGGTCAGGCTGATAGGTCTGTAATTTCCTGGATCCATTTTTTTTTCCTTTTTTGAAGATGGGAACTACATCAGCTCTTTTCCAGTCCTCTGGTAGTTCCCCTGTGCTCCAGGATCTTTGAAAAATATAGTTCAGTGGTTCTGAGATCACATCTGCCAGTTCCTTAAGAACCTTGGGGTGTAATCCATCTGGTCCTGGTGATTTGAACTCGTCTAGGCTGGACAGTGCTCACTTACCATTTTCTTGCCTATCTTAACTTGTGTTTCTATTCTGTTTTTTATGGCACTATTTTTGATAGGTTGGTCTGTTTTTTCCCTTTGTGTAAAGACAGATGCAAAAAACGAGTTAAATAGTTCTGCTTTCTCCCTGTTGCTTGTCACCTTCTTGCCACTTTCCCCCACTAATGGACCAATCATTTCCTTCACTTTTTTCTTGTTTTTTACATGTTGAAAAAAGCTTTTTTTGTTATTTTTGACTTTGGTCGCAAGCCTTAGTTCATCTACTACTCATTATATCTTGAGTTCTAAGTTTTCAAACATCGCTTGGAGGTGGGAAATACTTCTAATGTAATCTACCAGACCCCCTGCAGAGATTGCTTTTGTGACTATAGGACAGACAGGAAAGATGCTAATCACAAGATTGCAAAAACACAAGTGATCAGTGAAACAAGGAGACCCAAACTCTTTGTTAGCCTCACATTACAATGAACAAGAACATACATTCAGTTTTGCAGCTACTAAAATTGTTGGTCAAGCAGGTACAAAGATACCCAGGGAAATGATTGAAATCTGGCAAATGGGCCCCTTGTCAGTCAACAGAAGTGCTAATTTATCACCAGCTTATCAGGTACTTAGGAACTGATGACTTGGGAGCACAAGAAAATAACAGCCAGTGACTTAATAACAGGCCATCAACACTCCAATCAACAACTAAAAAGCCACATACAATCAACAACTAAAAAGCCACATACAACCACATACATACTATGCATGGCATTCTTGTGAGAGAAAAGTTCCCTGAGGATAGGCTCCAGCACAAATCCAAAAGCTCAGAAGACTAAACCCCTAGTCCTGATAACTGATCCACATTGGATCCTCACCTAATTAACTACCATGATTGAGGAAGACTTAAACAAGGGTCACATAAACCGCCATGCTGTCCTGCAAAAACATTTTTTCAAGGCTGAAAATCTGCATAGCAGTCTGAAATTGGGGTCACATATGCAATAATCATTGCTGGAGTAATCTTGATTTCATCTTGTATTCTCCATGGCCTTGATGTAACAACTTTTTAAATACAACTTTATTAAATTTCAAGACAAATTAAAATACAAAATAATTAAGCAAGCTTCCGCACTTCCCCCCCTCTATTTTAGCTTTTTTATACTCTGAAAGCTTTAACCCAAATTAAACTTTATGTAGTTTTAGTGACACAGTTCAACTCATGTTATGCTTATCTCCCAATCTGGTAAAGTCCACCAATTCTTTTCCTTTTGATGTAAAGCAATGATATCAAATAATCAACATTCCAATGGAGATCTAGGCTATTTATTTATTTCCAAACAGCACCAAAAGCACTTTCACCAGAATCTTTCTGATTTGCCTAGTCCTTTTTATATATTTATAAAAAGTGTTTTAGTTTTGACTTCCAGTAAATTCAGTAATTTCCCAGAAAGAATTAACCAATGGGTATCAATGTACTGATTTTGCTTTCAGTAAATTCCATAAACTTTTCTGTCATTGGTGAAATTTAGAAATCAGATTAATGAAGAACTGCAACCTTGATGGATCTGCATCAGAATATGAGGTGGTATCTTTTTGCTATTGTGGATTACACTGTAATACGTTTTCACTAATTGTAAGGGAATGTCTATACTTGGGAATATGAAAAACAAAGCAGAGATATTATGGAAAAGATAACTGAATTTGTAGGAGCAGGGAAATGTGAGAAAGAAATTCATAGTAATTCTGCTTCATTTAGGAATAAATGGAACTGAAGAATCTTTTTGGCAGGCTTTCAAGATTTTGTTGCAATACCCTTCTAGCAATAAAGTAATAGTTCTTGTTTCCTGAGTTTTTTGCTTTATAGTGCTTGACACAAACTCACTGATGCAACTAATTTACACAGCTATGCCAGAGGTGATGTAGTCCCAGTATAATTCAATGAATATCCAAAGAAAGCATTATCTTAGCTAATGTTGATTTTGAAAGATATTCAACAATAGAAGCAAGAAATTAGGGAGAAAAGCAATTGAAAGGAGAGTGTGATCTTCCTTTCCTGTCTAAAAAAAAAAATGCCCATCAGAAACCAGGCTCTGAAACAGGAATGCAGAATGGCAGAGAAAAATCCAGGTGTGAAAGAGAAAAAGGTTCTATTTTCATGATTTAATAGGAATTTAGGTTCTCCTTAAGGAAAGAAAGATCAACTAAGGCCAAGATTGCTTTTAAACAATTAAAACAATTATTGTTTTAAACTGATGCAAACTAGGCTTTGAGTCTTAATATCTGTGGAACGTTTTTGTTTTTGTTTTGTCCAGGAAATCAATGGCAATCTTTCTCTGGATTCTGGGCATTAGAACTAGTCCTTTTGAGAACTGAGAAACAAACAATGCAGTGGCAGTTCTTATGACAAAGATTCCTTTCTTAATGTTTCTGATTATTTTTCCTGTCATTTCCTGAAAAAAATTTTTTAAAAAATCTCCCCCCCCTTTAAATGTTATATCAGCAGCACTGTAGATAGTCTATTTTTTTAAAAAAATAATAATAGAGAGAATATTTCTGCTTTCTACTCCATTCCAGCTACATTTCCATATAAAACCAGAAAATCTGTTTACTATATTTTTTTCTTCATTCTTGCTCTCTGTAGAGATGTAACAATTTGTTCATACAGTTTCTAATTAAATTTCATTGTGCATGGGTATGCATTGTTTAAAACTAATCTTCCTTCAGTCCTTCTCCCTACAACTGGAAAGGCCATCAAAATTGCTGCACTAAGGGCATTAATTTGTATTTTAAAAAGTCATTTTCTCTGAACACCATCCCTCAAATATCAGCTTCTCAGAAAATATTCTGAAATGCAAATATAATATTGTGAGTGCATAATGCGATATCCTTGGATGATATCCATTGATGGATTTAAACTATGCACACATCTAGGAATATTCTGATTATTTGAGGTTTTTACAACCTCTAAATTCATAAAAATATAGGCATAGTTATGATGAATTTTAATATATATTCCATAGTTATGATGAATTTTAATATATATTCCAAGAGTAAAACAAAATAAATCCAAACTTATTCAAATGTGATTTGAAAACAGGCTTTGAAAACAAATAGCTAAGTGTTTGGAAAATCTCTAAACCATAGTTACAACATTTTAGTTTGTGAATATCTATTACCTTCAGGAACATTTTTAATGAGTTTTTTTTATGACTAATATAGTTATGAGATGATTTTCTTCTCCACTTGGTGAATGGTCATTGCTGATTCCACAGCTTTAAAATCTGTCTAACATCAACAATAAAACTAAGATTCTGTATATTTATTTATACAGTTACAATAAAAATATTGTACATTACATATCCAATGTGATCAACAATATGATGAACTTCAGGAAATTGTTGAAGGTCTGAAGATTAGTTCCCATGCTCAACTATTGTCAGGCCATTGTCATGTCTAAAATAGTTCAACTATTTCCTATCCCAAATCATTTCCATTGTGTGAGGACTTCACAATGATATAAAACCATCCCCTTTCAATCTTTGATTATAATCCTGCCTTTTGTTTTGTTTTTAGTATGCCCAGCATAACTGGTGAGACTTGGCTAGCACCAGATCTCCAGGTTGGCTTGAAAATGTAATGATAATTCATTCTGAATGGAAATAGAAAGCCAAATGTAATCCATCATATCTGTTATATGTCATTCCAAAGGCGAAATATTATTTGTTTGTTTGTTTGATATCAGATATTTTCACCGCTATGAAAATAGCTGAGGAAAAGAAAAAAACCATCAGGCATTAGTACAAATAAGATCTAGGTCAGCACAAATAGCATTTTCTGGAATGTTTTATCCAAGAAGATATTTGAACAGGATAATTGGTCTAGGTTACAAACTAGAAAGAATTAGAATTTATTATATCTGTGAGCCAAAATCTAGTGGTCCTATAGATTTTGGCTGCCTATATATGGTAGCCCTGTTTTTTAGAATGGTAATACTAAAATAGGCTGTATATTCTGGAGCAGAAATTGTGGGATATTATATCCCCTCTGGCCCTCCCAAAATCAGTTTCTTATGAAAAATGTGACTCATACATGAATCTGACAAGAGAAGAATGTAATATAAAATATTGTGTGGAAAGTATATCTGGATGATTAGTAGTCTGTTATAGTAAAAGAGAGATACAGTTTTTTTAATGTCTATTTGGGACAATGTGCAAGCATACAAACATTCAGATCTTAACATGTGTTAAATAAGAACAAACAACTAACAAACAAAGCATTATTTCTAGCCTTGAATCTATTATTTTGTTTTTTTCAGATCTGAAGTTTTTTGACCCTACTTTTTATTACAAACACTCAACCCAAAAATTCTTGGGGCAATCCTAGAACTATTTAGTATATGGGAGAGTATTTTATATTAAAAATGTAACAATTGGTATAACAATTGTTTTGGTGTAACAATTGTATATAATGGAAAAAAAAATTATTTTGGCTTTTCACATTGAGCTAAATGATATAATGATACCATTTGTAAAATATAATTAGAGGGGCTATATAAAATCATAGGCAAAATAAGAGTTTTGGGTGTGGTTTTTTTTGTTTGTTTGGTTTTTTTGGGGGGGTAATTTGGAGCTTTTCTTTTGAGTCTTTCTTTCGCAATCAGAGACAAATATTCTATCAAATATTCTCCTGAAGCAAATCAGTTTATTATGACCTTAATTATTCCATTGGAATATTCTTAAGTTTTTTTTCTGTTACTATGAAGAAAAGGTATTTGCACTGAATTAAAAAGAATAGTCATTTCACTCAATTTATGTTCCTGAAAGTAATATCATAAGATTTATGCTTTTGTATTATTCAGACCAGTGGTTATGCTCATTCTTCTATGGAACTATGTAAGCCATGATTGGTTTTTTGAAATGCATCTGCTTTGAGATATATGATGGTAGAACTTTCCTATATAATGATTATTCACAAATATAGGTTCACCATGAGTTTCTGATATATGAAAACCATTACCTTACAGGAAGAATCAATGGAATGTATAATCTCTGTTGACATTCTTTCTTGGTCTCTTGAAACCAGAATTCTACATATTTTTTGTCTAGCAGATGTTGCTTGCAATAGGTTCAAGAGATCTTATCTCATCCTGGTCTCAAATGGCTAAAGCAATGTGGTAGTTTTTTGTCTATGAAAATAAAAAGATACAGTATGTCTTTTAAAAGATATATCTTTTAAAATTGCTTGGTATTTTAACCTTAGTTAATAGTATCTTAGTAAATTTTTAGGTTGAGAAAAGAATTATGACTTTGCAAGATTTGGAGCCTAAAACTTGTGTATTAGGTTGGTATATTTGCAACAATGGATATATCACTATAAATACTGCATTATATTATTCTTGGCCACATACTAAAAACTGGGATCCTAAACAGCTAACACCTGCATCATTTTACTTTATTTTTTCTCTCTTTACCCCAAATATATTTCTTGAATATTACACACACACACACACACACACACACACACACAGAGAGAGAGAGAGAGAGAGAGACAGAGAGAGAGAGAGAGAGAGAGAGAGAGACAGAGACAGAGACAGAGACAGAGACAGAGAGACAGAGACATAGACATAGACAGAGACAGAGACAGAGACAGACAGACAGACAGACAGACAGACAGACAGACAGGCAGGCAGGCAGGCAGACACACACACACACACACACAGATTTGTCTTGAGTCAGGAAGACACAAATCTAGACAATTATATTTCACTGATGTTTTTGGACTGCAACTACATTCACCAAAAATATATAGAATGGCCAATAAAAGTGTTAATAGCATTATTTCTGCAATTATTGTTGTGGCTTTCTGTTTTTTGATGTTCTGCTGTTGTTCTTGCTATTGATTAGTTTCTTGTTCAAAAACAAATTGTACTGGGAAAAGAAATTGTATTTTAGACAACAATATGTCATTTTAAATATGCATCAAGTAATATCTTATAATCTATAAAAAGTGTATAGCATAAAAGATTATTTAATAAAACAAAATGCAATGATGTGGAAAATATGTTCTTGTTTTTATCTGTTCTCTACCATTTCTTTACTGTAGAACTTTCAGTCTTTCAGTCAAATGAATTTACTGTACAGGTAGTCGTCAATTTATGATCAGTTACTTAATAACCATTTAATGTTGTTATGGATTTCCAAAAAGGTCATTAATTAATACTGCCACATATTCCCTGCAGTCATATGATCACATTTTGGGTTCTTGGCCACCAACTCACATTAATGACTAGTTGGAACGTCCTATGATCGCATGACTGTGATTTGTGACATCCTTCATGTTTCTGGTAGAAAATGCAAAAAACACCCATTGGATATTCTTGATTTGCTTAATGACTGTAGTGTCTTATGTAATGACCACAGTGATTTGCTTTATGGTCTTTATAAAAATGGTTATGAAATCAAATCCAGTCAATTTACAACTGAAATTCCAGGCTCCATTGCTGCTCTAAATTGAAGACTACCTGTAGGTAGGATCAGATAAACTTATCTAGTTGGCAATTACTCAGTTTTCTTTTTTCTAAAACTGATATTCACTCATCTTGTTTCTGTATCATTTGTCTTTAAGAAAAATCTAGATGATTATGATGATTATTCTAAACTTACTGTAAACTCTTTTTGTCCTCTCTCTTTCTCCTTTTTATAGCATGATTTTGTCAATCAAAGGATGCTTTGATTAATCATTTCCCCTAATATAATACATTTTAACATACATTCCCATTGTATGCATACTTGAATATACTTTTTCTTTATATATATATTTATATATTCATAAAATATATTAATTTATAAAAGAATATATTATTTTTGTTTGTTAAATAGTACTCAAAATTTAGAAAGTAGGCTCTAAAGTATACATGCTTTCCATTATTAAAATGTAAATAAAAAAAAATTATTTCTATTCCCTCCCTAGTAATAAGTAGAATCACGTCATGTGCTAAGTACATTGGTCTACAAAAACTACTCTACAGTTCTTGATCTGCAGCTACAGTCTCTACATTCTTCCATTTAAGATTGATGTTTTTCAGATCTTCCCAAAATGTTTGGTGCCAGGTTTTCTTTGGCCTTCCTATTTTTCTTTGACCATTTGGTGATATCCAATTGCTTGAGGTTTTTGCTGGACATTGCTCACTCATATGGATTCTGCCTTTAACCAATATTATTAAAGTTTTTTTTTTAAAAAAAAGGTTTAATAGATATAATCTCAGAAAAAGAGTAAAAAATAATCACAATTTAATGAGATACTTGCTCACAGCAGTAAGAATAAATTTTGCTGAATACGGGAAGTAAGATACAATTCTGACAATATCTAATCTTGGAACTTAAACTTGAAGAATATGGTGTATGGCAAAATTAACAGTATATATTCACAAGTTAAGTTTAACTAAATTTAAGCAAGAATGGTTTCCATATATGCAATATATCATACATGGCATGGCAAATATAAACATTTGCTGTCTAGCTTCTAAGGGGCCCAAATATTTATAGATAGGAAAGTTAGATACTGAATAAGCCTTTTCTTCTTTTTTTTCTTTATATCTGATTTGTTTATTTTTTTGAACATGGAAAATAATATTAAGTAACAATGCAGTAGAGACCTTATTCCTAAGTAATAAGCTTAATATTTATTGTACAACAAATACTTTGATGTAATCTGTAGGAGTTTTAATATTTTTTTTAGTACTGAATGAAAAAGCTAAATAAATATATGCTCATCAATACTGAAATTTTAAATATTAATTAATACTGGTATAAATTTTCTTTTTATCTTCAATGGTCTATGTTATCTAAGAGTTATCTAAACTTTAGCTAGTACTGTACAAATATCATTGTATCAAAATAATATATATTATATGTTTTACAATGATATAATAAAAAGGGTTAATATTCCTGAGAAGTTTAGATAGTTCAAATAACTTGTGTTTTAGTCCAACATCTAGACTGGATCACTACTTTAATTTAAAAGCTTTGGGTTTTTGAGTATTTTTCTGCTAACAGAAAATTCAGAATTTTCTTCTGAATAAACCTGAAAAATATATTTTTTTCTGTGGGGAATAGTACTTGGGCAAAGATTTCATGAGTTATCCCTAAGAGATTATTTATTCTGAACATGATTCATGGTTCACAATGAACAGAGATTTGAGAAAAAGATGATGGTAAAATAGTTCATATCCATGGCATATAAAGGATTCTGCTTTCAACTGACTGTCGTCTTGATATCTTTCTCAATTTTTAGGATCATTTTTTTGTCTGTGTATGTTTGGTAAAGAGAGTGAAATAATATGTATATGTATGAACCAGAGCAACTGGAGCTTAACTGAACTCTGGCATATGACAGGACAAGAACAGCAGTGATGAACTGAAGCTGTTGTCAGCATACCTAGGAATATCATGATTATAAAAGCAGAGCTGCAAATAGTTGATGAGTGCAAGCACTTCACTTATTTTTATAAAGCCCATAAATTTCATGCTTATTGGAACAAATATTCAGATATCAAATTTCTCCAAGCTATGTACAAAGCATATGCTATCTTTAAAGGTCATGATAAGTGTGCATTATCATCATTTAAGTTTCTATCCATAAGCACTTTGTAACTGTTTTAAAGGAAGGCATTGAAGGGAAACCAAAACGTTTGTTGCTATCCATGGTTCTGAAAGACCAACTTGCATCTCACCACCAAGAGGCATTAATGAAGATAATTGAAGATGTTATTAGGAAAACATGTTTGTTATCAGAGGTTACTTATAGCTTTATTACTCAGAGTTACACTTCATTAATATCCATTTTTCATGGCTCTGATTTGCCATTAATTAGTTCCATGACCTTTTGTCATTGGAAGAAATGTCACTGGTAACAGAGGAAAGAACACATGTTAGTAATTATGACTTTTCATTATATTGTCCTATCTGTTTGCATTTTAATCTGTTTCTTTTTACTAGAGAGGAAGCATTGTGGTGAAAAATAAATTAAAAAAACCCAAATAATTCATTCTAAGTTATAAATCTGATAACCATATTCCCTACATTGAAAACATTTTAGTCAATGTTTTACTTTTTCATTCTGTAAAATTCTCTCATAAACTTCTATGATTGTAAAAGATTCTAAGATGTGATGTCTAAGGGCATGAAAAGGAATAATTTTTCAAAACACTTTTAACTTTTTTCAATTCTGAAAGAACTTAAATAATAGTTATCTCTATTAAACTCCTGGGTAGTGCAAGCACACATTTTCATTTTTAAGTGCCTTAAAGCCCACACAAAAGCATATTTTATCTTCAAAAATTGTGATTAATATATACTTATACTTAAATATCATTTAAATCTTTCTAGCTATGTATAATAAGAAAAGGCATAACAAATGACCGTGATGCTGAAAAATGGCCATGTACTGTATTTATCTACATATTTTATTATTTGACTTTCTCTTCTCTCATTTCAAATGCCCAAATATAAAACTGGAATATGATTAGCACTTATATTACCTTATTCAAGGGGAAGAAATTTCAATAGATTCTTGACAAATATTTAAAAACTGATGTTGGGAAAATAATTATAAAATATATAAACATGATTTATTTAAACCAATAATTCACTGCAAGGCTATCAAACATTCAGGGATTCACATGTCAAGTGGTTGAGGATCTAGAAAAAATAACATGGGATTGCTTGCCCGAATCAGACCATTCATCCATTAACTCTGATATCCATTGCTTGACAGCTGACAAAGGTTTATGCTCCAGTAGAAGGACATAATTATAGGCACAAATACTTCAAATATAAGTCATTATTATGATGCATAGCTATCAAGCATGTATTACTATTATTTTATTTTTTAATATTGGCAGATTGGTTAATGATCTTATTTTCAGTAGTGAGTTTTCACAGGTTGTGTAATACTTCCAAGCAATTTACTGGCATTGTAAAATCAAATGAAGAACTAAGAAAGAAATCAAATAAAGAACTCCAAGGATTCAAAATGAAATTTTAAAAATTTGCTATGGGTGTTTAGGCTCACACCATTATTTTTAACTATTGACCAGACTGCAATGTATTTAATTTTACTTTGATAAAAATTCATCCAGGTTAAACTTATTTGAGAGAAAATAATGCTTAAGGTCATTAAGAAATGTATTAGGCAGGGATATATCAATGTACCTCTGAATCAAATGTTTAAAATATTTGTCACAAAGCAATCAGATTTTAGCATGCAGGACACCAAGCAACCCATTTTTAAGGAGTTTCAGCACATTTTGAAAAAGTTTTAAATGGATACTGAATTGTCATCATTTCCTCTAATTAAATATTAGCAGACTAGAGTAAACTCATTCCATTTCATAATCAGCTTTTTTTGGGGGGGGAAATGCCACACTCAAAAATTTTTGCTCCATTTTTCTAAAAATTAAAACCCTACAGAAAAATGCCAGGTTGATCTCAGTATTAGGTGAACAGGAAATATTTTATTTGATACACTTTATGGATTGCTTCTCAATTTTATTTATTTGAAGAAAGCATGCTTTCTTCTGCCACTACTTGGACTGGCTATGTAATTCTGAGGTAGTGTACAGTCACACGGCAAATCCTATTTCCCAAGTCTGTTCCCTACCTATAGAGAGTTTGGCATATTTAGGTTTATAAATTTTATGTTAAAAATATAGAAGAAATCACTTGGGCTTTTTATAAAGCTTAGACAATAAGTACATTCACAAAGGATTTTAAATTGTTTTCTGAAAAAGAATGGATTAGTAAATGAAATTTATTCTGGCTAGCTTCCATCCCTCAATGGAATAAGTAGAGCGAAAATACCCACATTTGATCCCCCCAACTCCACCACACCCATGGTTCAGGCAGAATTTATTTTCAGCTTCAGTGATATTAAATGTATTCTCCAATTGATTGATTTATGTAAACATGGTGTGTTTCTGTAAGAGAATGTCAAATATTAATTGTGCAAATTTGAACACTCATTATGCATACTAGAGACTGACTGATAAAAAAAACTATGAGTTCAATGACTATCCCAAGTTCTATTTTTAAGGTTAATTGTATTGAGAGCCAATTTGCTCTAGTGGATTAAGGCATCAGGCTAGAAAGTGGAAGATTATGAGTTCAAGTCCCACCTTAGCTATGAAAGCCAACTGGGTAACTTTGGGCCAATTAGTCTCTCTCAGCCCAACCCATCTCACAGGTTATTGTTGTGGGAAAAATAGGATGAAGAAGCCTTGAGCTAGTTGCAATAATAATAAAACAGGTTACAAACAAACAAATAAAACTGTTAAACGTTGTCCTGCTTTTTCTTTAGAAATTCAAAATGGCATAGCCTCCCCATATTTTATTTCTATAATAACTAATTTTTGAAAAAGGTTGGGTTCAAAGATAGTAGCTGATTCAAAGCTCTAGGTGTACTCTATGAACTCCATGGATCTGGAAGTCCTTTATATTATTGCACTGAATACACTGAATATATTCATTGAACATGAACAAGCCCTGCCTTTTCCTTGTCATCAAAAGCATTTTTATATTATGAGACCATGTTTCTTCTTTCACATGCTAGAACTTGTTTCTCTGTTTGGGTTTTTTTCATTGCTTAGGAAATAACCTCAGCCAATTACTTTGGCAAAAAGCCCCAAAGTTTTAGAGAGCCATACTTTTCTTACATACTGCATTTCAGCAGATCATCGTGATGCATCCTGACTGATAGCATCTTGAATATGTGGGATTCAAGAACTATAGTTCTTCTGGGGCTTTTGAAAATATTGTTTCCCAATTTCCACATAATTAGATGTATTTTTAGTCTAGTGACAGTGAATTAGAAGCAGAAGGAGTTCACTTTTTCCTTTTTGATCTCAATGTTGAATTCATACATGCTGTGTTGGTGAAAGGAAGGAAAAGGGGGAAGAGGAATAATTATGGGAAATAGTAAATAAGAGGGGAAATAAGAAATGATGGAAATGGGAACTCTAGAAGTTTTAGTCACCAGAGGTTTGATCCATGTTTTCCATCTGAGACAAGCTTTGAAACAGGAAGATGCCTCTGATGAATCTAAGGATACTTAGAAGTAATTTTCTTGGCAACAAAATAAAAAAACATAAATCAAGACTGACTTTATGAAGATGCCCAAGAATAGACTCAACTATAGAGAAGCTTGCTGCATTTCTACTTAAAAATAACTAGATTATTTCCTCCAATGAAAAATGTGTTTTATGAATGAACAAAACAAACTCCAAACAGATAATTCATAATTGTAGCATCTTAAAAGGAGTGGGAGATGATCCTACAGGAACTGCATTTCTTTTATATAATCATTTTAGATAGCACTCTCAATTCCAATCTGCTCTAGCTTTTCTTATAATAGTAAGATATTTACCTTAGGCATGTAATTTCTGTATAAAATGCATATTGGCATCAGTTCTCAATTTGCTGGAGTTATTGCTTAAGGATGGATATTAATCAGCTGAAAATTTAGTTTAATGGGGTAATTTGGGATTAATGAACATAATGGCAGAATTTAGAGAGATCACAGATATGTAGTACTTATCATGCCTTTCTTCTTTTTACTCTGCATAAATTTGTAGAAATGGAAGACAGAAATGGAAGATATTACACAATAATATTATACATCATGAATGTGTATTTTTCTCTTCTAATGAATAGAAAAATACATATTCCAGTTCATCTCTGAAATATGCTTTGTATTGAAATAGTTGTTTTAAGATATCAGATATTTAAAAATAATTTATAGGTCATATACGTAAGTCAACATTCATTTATCCAAATGAACAAATAAAATAATTAGATATCATACATATGTATGAATAATATCTCACCAAAATATCAACAAACAGCCAGGCATCTATAGCTACGTTATCCCCTATCCATTTTTTAATATTCAATATAATATCCCTGATGAATTTTATTTTGCTGTATATTTAAAAGCTGAATGTTGTTTTGCAGAATTTGTCAAGAGAGAAATTTAATTTTCAACTGGATTGTTATCATCCATAAGTTCATGATCTCATAGGATTTTTGCAAATATTTTATTTTATTGCAGAAAGGAGCAGGAGTATGTGATCATTGTATTTGTGTGTGTGTGTGTATGTGTGTGTGTATACACACGCACATATACAATGATCACTTAATCCAAGGGATACTCCTGCTCCTTTCTCCAATAAAATTATGTATGTATGTATGTATGTATGTATGTATGTATGTATGTATGTATGTATGTATGTATGTATGTATAAAATTAATCAGGGATTTTTGCAAAGACTTTGGTGAACCTCTCCTTCTGCCCCTAATCAAATTTTGCTTCTGCACTTGAATAAAGAAAGCAAGTTATCAAGGCTGCCATTTTTCTGATAATTTTTGCAGTTAGCATATAATTATAACATTGTCAACTTCTGCAACCTAGAATCAAAGAAATATACACATAGTCCTCAGGTTACAAACACTTGTTCAGCAATGATTCAAAATTATGATGGCACTGAATGAGGGGGACTTATGTCTGGCCCTCAAAGCTGCAGCCATTTCAGCACTCCCAGGGACCTGTGATTGCAATCTGGGCATTTGGGTGCCCACCTTGCAATTACAACATTACAATGAGCTATAGTCACATGATTGCCATATGATAGCTTCCCAACTGGCTTTCCACAAACAAAGTCAATTAGGAAGTTGACAGGGAAGAAGAGACCCACTACAGAGTATGAGATACCAGTATGCTCCTGCCTACCCTCCATTGTGCATGCCTAGCCTCAGCACCACCTACTCCCATCTGTGTTCCCTAGGCTCTATCCATGTCTTCATTGCAGTCCCACCAGCCCATTCCCCCCCCCAATACAGCCTGCTATCCCCTGCAAGTACTCCTTGCTTGGGGCTCTTTCCTCTTCCCACTCAATGACCCATGCAATCTAGAGTTATGATGCCAACCAGGACTACTAGGATTGCCAATACTAAGTGATGTAGGGCTGGGATGCCACACTTTCTGATTGTATCACTTAGCAATAAAAATTCCAGCCTCAATTGCCATACAACAAATTACCTGTATAGGCCTTCAGAATGTAATGGTTCCCACACATGCCACAAAAAAAAATCTATATTAACATTTTAAAAAACTGGTTTTTCCCCTACAAAACACAGCTCTTCTCCATTTCTCTCCATTTATTCTCCATTATAATTTCTAAAATGAAACTTAAATTATACATTATGCATCTCTATCTTAGGCAAACTAAGCAATGCTGTGACATTCTGTCTGAGATGGGGAACTACAGGCTTTGGCTAAACCCTGACAAGATTGAGTGGCTTTCAGTTTTGGAGCCTTCCGGATCTGGGAATTTACCATCTTTAATCCTGATTGAGGTTGCACAGGATCGTATGCACAAGCTGGGCATTCTTTTGGACTCATGAATACTGTTGAAAGAGGAAGATGTTTGCTCAATTTTGTGTTGAGCTCTAACTGCACCCATTTCTGGATCAGGAAGTGTTCTACTTTTGGTTAGCCATGCACTCCCGAATAGACTACAGGGCTGCAGTTAAAGAATATCTGGAAGCTTTAACTGAGGAAAAATGCAGCAGCATGGGAACTTATGTGTGCACTCTACTCCCCAAATCATGTGGATGGCCAATTTGCTTCTGGATTCAATTCAAGGTACTGTTTTACCATTAAAGTTCTACAGACCATGGGGCCAGGTTATGTGAGGGACTATCTCTCTCCATGGTTATATCTATCCATCCTATCAGGTCTGGCAGGAGGGTCATGTTAAGGGTCCTAATGAGTTTCATCTGATGAGCCCCAGAGGTGAGCCTTTTCTGCCATATCAACTACATTATGGAATAAGTAAGATGGGCTCCAACCCTACTTATTTTTCATAAAGCCTCAAAACTTGTTTTTTCTCAGCAGGCATGGAGATCCCATGGATATCAGGAATCCAAGAAATGGCAACACTCATGAATTTTTAGTTTATATTTTTTGTTGTTAATCATGTTTAAAGTTTTATTTTTAATTACTCTATTTTTATTGTACCTAGAGTCACTTTCATGAGATGGATAGCTGTATAAAGGTAAATAAATAAAATACATATTCACATATTATCAGAATATAAGAGTTTTGATTTGCTTCCTGGGATAGCCAGATCCCTAATCTCATTTCTTCAGTGAAGGTGAGTCTTGTTGACCCGCAATATTAAAACTGGATATATAAGAAATGAGTTGCTTCTAGCAATCCATTTTAGAATGCAAATATAATTGTTCTGACCTTACTGCTGCATTGTAGTAACCCAGAAAACCATAAAAAATAATTTATATAACATCTTCCATCAAAATGACACTCACACAACTTTATCAAAAATTGTCAATCTCCTACAACACAACCTATGAAAAGGATAACCACTACCATACATCAAAAACATATCAGGAAGATCCAATAGACTATTACAACCACATGATGTTACCATGGCACACAAATCATCTAAAACCCTCCATCAAACCAAAAGATCCAGTAACCCAAGGGAGGAGGACAGGAGTCATCTACAACATAGAGTGAAAGTACTGTAACAGCCACTGTGTAGGAAAGACAGGTAGAAGACTAGCAGAGTGCATCTTTGAACACCAACTAAGAATCAGAAGATACAATGAAAACTTAATCCAACAACACATAGACAAACTCAACCAAACTCAACTGTGGACAAACTGGGAAACATCCTCATTCCAGCTAAATCCAAAATTGCTAGGAAATTCCTAGGGCAATTCTATTTCAAACTTAATCTTGCAATCTTCAAAACTGTAACTATTTTGTCTACATTAAGTCTTTCTAATAATCGTAAAGGAGAAAACCATTGAAAACTACTATATATCCTCTATCATCAGTTTATCTCTTGATTTTTAAGTATTTTAAAACTTTAAATAAAGTTTTTTTTTAATTTTGGGTATGGCTAAAAGAATAATAATGTTTTGCAAAAGAGTCTGCCAAAATGGCAACTGTTATCTACAAAGTATTGCAACTGAACTGTCCCAGTGCAGGTGTAATAGAGGGAAAAACCACTATATGATGAATGACTCATTCTGAATTAGAGTGATCCAGTAATTTTTCTTTAAATTTGATTATATTTTGCATGCGATGGAAAAGTATTAGCAGTTATATTCTGCAACTAAATGATTTCCATCATAAAATGAGTAAAAAATGCAAAAAAGTTTTTTGCAGTGCATAATTTAATACCAGTGACAAATATGAAATGCCAGAGCTACGCAGTAAATCACAGCTTTGTTGCCATTTTTAACTAACTATTCTAGTCACTGCGATATAGCAGGATTATTTGTCCACTGTGGTTTGAGGAGACAATAAACTCTAATTTTATTCTCATTTCAGTTTTTCCTCTAAAAGGCTAAAGAAACAAATTTCTTGAGTTGCGAACAAAGTAATGATGTGACCTTAGGCACTTATCTGAAAAATGTGGCAATTTGATTATCATTTTGCATAATGCTGAATTTAGAAGTACTGGAAATGTACTTCTAAATATAATAGTAGTATATAGCAGGAAATGGAGAAAACAATGGAATTCCTAGTTATTAATGGGTTTTTCTGGCTATAACAGCATTGTATTAGCATATGGTTTTAATTCGTCATACAGTAACCATACCTTTTGTTAAGAAGCATAAACACACACATATGCATACACACACAGAGTGCAGGTGCATTTCCATGTATAAAAAAGCTCTGTTTCTAAACAGATGCCCTATGGTTTATGAATTTTAATACATGTTGAAAATGTTAAAGTGGCAGTTCATTTTTCTCTTGATGTGGCATTTTGGGAAAATAATCTCTAATGGACATAAAATTGGACTTTTATTTACAAAGTATAGACTCAACATAACATGTAACTTCATTGAAATAAAGTACCTTGGATTCCTTGGTGCTATCTGAGCTTGTTGTTTTTTTTTCCAGACATTTCATTATGCAACTAGGTAAGGTCAGTGCTAGAAGGGAATGGGATTTGCTCTCTGGTTATATATTTGCCCTGTCAGTGTTAGTGGGAGTGGAATTGGTGGTTCCTTGATTGGGCTGTGGTTTATGGTTTGATTATCTGTCTAAGTTAGTGGTACTTTGACTGAGGTATTGTTTACTGCTTGATGGCTGGTTAGTGTTAACTTTGGTGTCATTCTGCTTATCAATGTTGATTGTTGGTAAGAAGGTGTTTTGGTCTTTGAAATAGCTTTTTTTGTAGCCTTGCATATTATGTACTACATATTAAGAACAATATAAGCCAAGAAGGGGTTCAACTTATTTGATTTCCACTCCTTTTAACTAACAGCAACTTTTGCATATCCACTGTGCATATGTATGCATCAATCCCTAAATCTCATAAACTCCAAAAGATTTGGGATTAGTTATAACTGTATGGTATAGGACAGTGTCACAACGTGTATGTGATTAAGGGACAATATGCAGAAATTAAGTGGAAGGGTCATACAAGAAATCATTCACAAATAAACACATTTTCTACCATGCAAATCTAGTTTGTAATGATGACAGAATTAATCAACTTTGGTTTTATCCATTTGAATATGCATTGGAACTATGGTTTGTTCATTTCTTTTCAGGAATGTACAATCTTTTAAAAATTATAATTATAAAGAGGCAAAATAGAACAGATCATAAGCAGTGGCTTTATTATGGAACATTTAGAGATGAAAAAAAACTGAATTGTACATAACATTTCCTTATGAAAGCCAAAATTATCCTATAACTATGCTCCGCTAGGGAAGAATCTGTCAACTAATTTCACTCTTTAATTTCTCTGCTCACTAAGTCTTCACTTCTAAGATGTGGAAGTGGAAATGACTTCAGGCTGGAAATAGACTGCTAAGAAAGTCATGTTATAAGGGAAATACTTTCCCCAGAAGAGATACTGTAACACAAAACAGAATTACTTGAAGATTAGTTCCATTGTTGGCTGATGATTGTTCAAGTGTTTCAGTTATTATAAGCTTAAAAAAAGAGATCTAGTGACTCTTAGTTATAGGACATACAAAAGACTCCCTTGCAATCAGGATAAGTCTTATTCATACATACAAATGATCTTATCATTGGAGTTAAGTAAAAGCCATTGAACTTCAGAAGACTGAAATGACAGAATGGTAAGTAGTTTAGGGCAGAAAAAAATTAAGTCAAGAAATAGAGGAATCAATGAACCCAAGCATGGTATGCATACATCATTTTAAGAGCATAATTGTATGATGGAAGGAAATTGTAGTCTCATACTGGTATTTATTGATGTATCCCTAATTTTGCTGCATCTCCATAGTGTTGCAGTTACACCTTCCTCAGCTCTGTGGAGATATTTATTTGCTTGTTCACAGTACCTATGCTTATTTGTGAGTGTTTATCTTGTTTATCAGCTTAAATCCAGAAACTATTGGATGGGGTTTGTTTGTCTATGATAGATTCCTCCAGAAAATGAATGAATACACACACCCCCCCCAGTTATTAATGTATTTATATTAGTGTATTTATAATATTGATCAGCATGTTTTATTTAAAAAAATTGAAATAGAATCAAAACAATTAACAAATAAAACCAATCAGTGGGGAAAAAGATTATAACTATTATAATATATTATAATATTTTCAACTTTTTCTGTTTGTGTCAGTCTTAAAATAGGGTACAAATGTTATTAATTCATAATAAAGAATCTCCTTATTAATTTTATAAAAATATAGTTGCCACCCATTTAACACTGAAACACAAAAGTACACAATATTTTGTAGCAAGAAAATGAACATAAAGTTTGCATTAATTGAATGTTCAGAAATTGATTAGGTATATTACTGAATTTGTCCAAATAGGAAAACATTGATAATACTCTCATCTGAATACTGGAATGTTTATATAATTCTGTGCACATTGATTTAGTTGGCAATGATGAGAGTGTTACTTTTGCTGAAAAGGTCAGCTAGAATCTGGGTGTTCATAGCAATGCATTATTAATTATACAGATGTCCGCAACAGTTCTGATTGCAATGAATATAGTACGAAGTGACAATAATCTTTAAATTCAATACTAAATATACATGGGCATAATTAAACATAAATTTCAGACGGAGCCATTATAGTTTTCATGATTTCTACATAACGATAATGTTCAGTCACCTTATATAACTCTTTCCAGGCGTGGCACTTTGGTTTGTAAAAAAGAGAGTATTGATTTTATACATCTGTTCAATTATATAAAACAATGTGCCATATTCATATAAGGAAGTTGGTGTCTTTTTGTTAGGGATTAAATATATACAGTTGGCAAGATGCAAGCTAATTCATTTTGAGATGCACAGAACAATTAACTTTCATTTCCTAAGGGTTTTTTTTAAAAAAAAAATCAAATTGATTGAGATTTTAGAACTTTAATTGCCTAATCCTTGTTTGATGTAATGCAAATTTTCATTTGTCTCTATAGGCATAATTCTGCAAGGCAGGTCTGTTTTGGAGTCTTTGAGAACTGCAAGTCAACCACTTTATGTTGATTGATTTTAGCTACAAACTTCATTAGTTCACAACTATAGTATAAAATAAGACTTATTATTCCAAATATAAATATCACTACTACTTATAGATATCTATGTGTACATTGCATTTTTTCTTAGTTTAACATATTCTTCTCCAATTTGATATTCTCCAGATGAATTTTAGGAAAAATGCAGTTGGTGTAATCACTCCTCAGAAATAGACAAGCAGATTTTTAAAGACCACTTCATTCTGTTATTTGAATTTGAGCTAGAATAAACGTAATATAAAGAAGGCAACCTAAATCTGCCATAGTAGGAAATGCATACTTTGAGATTTGGGAGCTACAAGTCTTGACTATGAATTCTAAAAACATCCAAAAGTGGTTACCAAATCATTGTTTTTAGTGTGATAGAAGGGAGGGGGTAGTCATTATTGAAGATATACAATATTAAAAAATGACAACTAATTTTCTTTTTGTTCTGACTTTGGCCTAAAATACACTATTCAAATATCAGGTTTAAGTCTCAGTTCCTAAGACCTGGGTATTGTTGCCTCAAAGGAAATGATTCCCAATTTTATGATTAGAGACTGGCAAGAGGTCACAATTGCCTTTTCCCATGTATATCTAATTGTTTTCTCTCCTTAAATCACCTTAATGATTTTCTCTTCTTTAAGACCTCCTCTGCCTCACAGTTTCTCTATTGAATCTTTGTACATTTAAAAAATATGCTCATGGAAGTTCTTTCTGTTTGAGAGACACACTGAGTGTGTGTGGCATTGACAGTCACACTCCAGACCTGTGCAGGTGACCCAATCAATTGAGGAAGAGGATTTCAGGGACTTTTAAGACAGGGCTTTTCAACCGGTGGTACGCATATCACCTGTGGTACATTAGCACATGGCAGGTGGTACATGACCCTGCCCAGCCAAGTGTATTGGGGGAGGGAACGAGCCAGCACAGGCAAGGACTTACTGTAAGAGAGTCCTCCAGAGCTGCAGAGTGGCTGGGGCGAGGCAAAGGCCCCAGGATCACGTCCAGCTCACCTGGAAGAAAAAGGAGGAGGAGGGTATTGGAGACAGGAGAGCTATAAAAGAAGGCAGTTTGGGCGGGAGAGGGAGAGAGAGAGAAAAAGAAGCAGCCTGGGGAGTAGGCGGAGTCAGGTCTAGCTGCACCGAAGGAAAAGAAGAAGGAGGAGGGGAGAGAGGAGATCAAGCAGGCTGGCCATGAGCCAATCTACAACTTTTGTGGCAGCCACCTGTGCTGGCAGCAACAAAGAGGCAAGAAATGCAGTGTGGGAGGGGTCACCCTCCATGAGGAATGAAGAAAGGCAGCAATGAAGAAAGGCAGCATCAGCTGGAAGTGAGGCACAGAGGGAGGGAGGGAGATGGAGAATGGAAGGATTCTTATGTGCTTTTGTGACTTTGAAGTTCTGGGATTTGTGCAATGTGAGCTTTGTGTTCTTAAGGAGTGTTTGGCAATTTCTATTTGGCTGATGTCTGATGTCTTGTGTTAGCGTCTATTGCTCTGCTATTGTTAGCTGTAAGTTTTTCAGCAAGGGATTTTGAAGTATTTTTCTCCTGAATGGATTTTGCCTGTAGCATTCCTTTACTTATGAATGAAGCCATTTGGAGAGGCTGCCTTAGCATGCATTTTTTTCTTCCTTAAGTGCCAGCTGCCAGCTCCTTAACTTTCCTTTCTAGCCAGTAGCTAAGTCTTAAAGGTGAATGCGCCTTTTTAAGCTAGTTCCCTCAGTGGCTTGTCTTTAATGTCTCTGGAGGCTTTTCCTTGTTTGAAGAGGGAAGAGGGAAAATATGGTGGGGGGATTCAAATTCTTCCTTCAGAAGGAGGTGGGAATGAGAAAGAGGGAGGCAGGGAAGGAAGGAGGGAAGGAAGTCCTGCCTTAGCACTTGGCCACCAGTAGCCCTGCCATTGACTTTGTTTGTCAAAAGGCTGCAGAAGGGGATCACATGACCCTGGGACACTGTGACCATGATAAATATGAAACAGTTACCAAGCATCCAAATATAAATCACATGACCCTGGGCATGCTGCAATGGTCATAAGTGTGAAAAATGGTCATAAGTCATTTCAGTGCAATTGAAACTTTGAACAGGTTTTTTTTCCCGTCATCAAGTTTTTGATACCTTGCTAGGTGGTACTCGAATATTGCCATTTCCTAAAAGTGATACAATGGGTGAAAAGGTTGAAAAGCCCTGTTTTAAACAATACAATGAATGCCTGGAACTTTGGCAAGATAACTCTTTTGCAAGTGGAATCTCCTACTGCCACATACCCACTCCAGCAAAATAAAAATGCCTAATTTATTCATAAGCAGACTGGGTTATTCTTTTTGCTCCCCTTCCTTCTTTAAAAGAAAATGTTCATTAACATCTGCAGAGCTTTTTTTTTTTTAAGGAACTAGGAGCCAAATTGTTATCTTGATCTAGATAAAAAGCCATGGCAAAATGGTATGATTTTGTACATAGGATTTCAAATGTTCAAAATAATATCCCCCTGAACTTGCCTTAAATTTCTAATCCTACCTATATCTGTATTTCTTAAACAAATATGTTCAATGGAAGAATTGGGGTGGGACTGGGACAAAGGCTTCCTGTTTATACATGAGTTTCACCATGGGTATGTTTCTTTCTGTTAAGTCAAATAATCTCCCTCCTCACATACACACATAAGTAAAATCATTTAGGAAAAAGTCATAATCAAAGGTATTCCTAGCCTGTAAATAGAAAGTGTAGTCTGAATTTACATTACTATGGAAAAACATTGTAGTCAATCCACTGATAACCATAAGAAAAATTGAGAAATGAAACAAACTTGCAAATTAGAAATAATAAAAAGACCATTCTGGGTAAGTGCTGTAGCACTATAAAGCAGTGTTGATATTGTTTTGAATGTTACAGAAGTGCAGCATGGAAACCCAGTTGTGTTGGCTGCTGTAGACAACAAAATGTGGAAAAGGTTATTTCTTAAGAATTAGTTGTTCATTTACCCAGTTGTACTAGAGTAATGCACTGTGAAATTGTGTTATTCTCCAAAAAAAATGTCTATAAAGTTTAACATTCCATGACATTGTCTCTATTGTAGCTAGTTAAAAATAGTACAAGAAAGTCCTTAGCATACAAAATGAACATAAAGTACAGTGAAAACAATGCTGTTCCCAGATATGCATGTGTCTGTGTATGTTGGATAGCATGACATTTCCCATTACTTTGGAAGAATCCATAAAACACTGATATTGGTAACTGAGAAAGCGGAAAGATACATTAGTCTTGCTGCATTTTACTGGTATTCACACTGGGATAATGAGATTATTGGGAATTTTTTTTTCTAATGAGAGGAAGACAGAATACCTTGGTCTTTAAAAGATTTAGTCACAGAGGAAAGCCATTAGTCTCTACTTGATTGCTGTCAAATAGTAGAAAATTGGAATATTATCCTGATATTTGTCATAATGGACCATATTTCGCCTCCTTGTTCAGTGTCAAATGAGATGGGAGAAATATTTGTTTGAGGCACATGACTTTTGCTGCAAAGAAAACAGATATGCACACAGGATTTGCTGATAGAGATTAGTGAGAGATAATTGGAAAACTGCCAAGCTCCTGCCATTTTTATAAAAGTCAAGCGGGAAAGGAGAACAGGGAAGGATGGGGTGAGAAAAGAAATGTTGTTTGGCCATTTACTTGACAAGGAGGCATCACTGCTGTTGACTAATTAGATTCCATTTAAATTCAGAGTGTTACACAGTTTGAAGGTAAACTATTGTGTTTTTAAACCATGTTATTAAGGGGAAACATATGTTCACCTTCACATTATTGCAGTATTGCAGCTATGATTTCTTAAATATCGGGACATTATTTGATTCATACCAAACATCTATTTTTCTTTTAAAATGTTCAGAGCTAATGCTGCGTGAATTAAAGTTTTTCATGCTCCTATGCTTCCAGATGTCACTTTATCCTTTGGGACCAGTTAGTACCATGGGGCAAATATAATGCAAACTGGCATAGTTTGCAACCAAATTGTGTTACAATATTTGTTCTTCTAAATATTGTTTCCTCCAGGGGTGTTTTTGTTTTTTCATTATTTTTTTTTTTGCTCAACCATGATGTTCATGTCTAAGCAACAATAACTTAAATAGGAAAATCTATACTTAAACCAGCTGGAAGCATTATTTATTCTAAAATGAGCAACAAGGGAAGTATTTCATAATTTATCTAGAAAACAAATAGGGAATACTTTATGAATGAAGATTTTTTGAGACCATACAGTATGATGAGGATTCATCAGATGTTGAGACCATACAGTACAGGTGAGGATTCATCAGATGTTGAAACTATGTCATATTGGATGGAGTTGATAGGAATTATAGTACAATAACATGTTTTCGGGGCCTAATGTAGAGAATGATGATTCAAAACAAATGATGCACATTTTTGTTTAATTATGGAACAATTAAAATATTAAGTGTTTGGGAGAGTAGGGCAAAAAATAAGGTTTAATCACTTATATTTCAGTGTAACATAAGTTGAATCCCATTTTGATTACCAAGTAATCTTACTATACTCAAATTGTCAATTTCTGGTTTATATGGCAGAATTTCAAACAAATATGGACAATGCTTAATCATTTGGAAAGATTTGCCCTGAAGAAACTCATTGTAAGGATAGTCCTGTTTTTCGTCTGAGGTTAGATTACTGCTCCCCCCCACCATTAGTTTTCAATTTGATAAAAAAAAAATTGCCTTTCATCAGTCCCTACAAAGTAGGGAATTGCAGTGAAATTCTTGGAGATGGGGTATGGTGTTCATATGTTCACCTCAGATGACCAAAGAGTATGTATGTGTCCTACCTTTCATCATAAAATCACTTTTTCCCTGGCTTGCAAACTCCTTGGTTCTCTATGTTTAATTAAATCCCAGTGGAAGATATAGAGGGGACTTCTATAGGACTTTCCCAGTTCAGGAAATAAGAGCAGAGAGGCTGCAAAGTGACTGGTTTTTTTAACCAAAAATAAAAAAAAGTTAAAAAAAAATCTCTTCTCTCAAATAGTTCATTTTTACCATCTTGCAATAGACAAAAACAAGAGCTGAAGAAAGTCTAAAGACATTCTGAACATCCTGAAATGAACAAAATACAAGCCTTTGTCAGACAGGAAGAAAACTTTTTGAAATGGAGAAGTAATTTCAGCATAATGTTAGTTTACTTATCTTTAAAGATGAATATGCTACACAGAGACTGTTCATACAATTCTATTGGGATGATATAGGTCCAGAATGCAAATATGTAATAGTAAACTTAGTTTGAAGGCATTTGTTGATTAATTCAATGCTGGCAAGACATTCATATAAAAGCTTCTACACCTAAACTGTAAAGTGTTACAAAAGATTACACTGCATACATTTTACAAATATGGAGCTCAGCTATATCTATATCTATGTTTCAGCTCATTTCCTAATGTTACTCATCTCTCCTTACAGTTCTGTTCTTCCTAATGTTCAAACTGAATTTATGCCTTTCAAAATGCATTATTTGTTGTCTTTTTCTCTATCTAGTGAGAATATTTTTCCAAAGATTTCATCAACCTTGATTGAATATCAATGATATTTGAATATTAAGTGTCAAGTAAATAATTCATATTGGTACTGACATCAACCTTCTTGAATCTCTATGTATAAAAGTATTGCTCTCTAACATCCGTAATATCTATAGAAAATACCCTTTTCTAGAAATCTTTTCCCTAAAGAGGAAGAGAGAAATGGCAATTATTCTTGGTATGATGTATTATATTCCCTGCCCAACCCAATTTGAATTTCAAACACTGTACATATAAGTTTCAATTTCTCCTTTTATAAGCACTTTCCGCATCTTCATGAGTCAGGATAAAAGCAGAGAGGACAAATTGGTCCGTTATAAGCATCCAAGATTATGGTTGTTCCAATCTTAAATTTGATTCATCCAGTTTCTTATTATGGAGAGATTTCTTTCTAAAATATATTCTAGAATACTTTGTAGATGAGAATATATCCACTGTATGGATATATAGTATTGATGCCAATGCCATTTTTAACTGACTTCATAAATATAGATGCAGCACACAGAAGCATTTGGGTGCAGCTTCTTATTCATTTATATGGGAATAAAATCTTTTAATGAAAAGTCATAAGCTCATTTATGTAACAAAAGCTACTTCCAAGGAGACACATATTTGTCATTTAATTCTTGAGGTCTCCCTCTTGGTGCCCAGAAAGGGTGACCTATCCCAGAAACTTTCTGGCTTCAGCCGCAAAGAAAAAGTCTACTGCTGTCACTATGGAAACCTTGAAGAAAAATGAGACATTTCTCACTTGTGCTGAAAGAATATTACAAAAAGTTATTTGATTCATTTCTTGCTTCTCTCACCTCTTTTTAGAGTGCCCAAAAAAGCGCATCAGCAAAATTAAAGTTAAAATAATGCAAACTACCAAAGAAAGGTACTAGCAGAAATAGTCAGCTCAGAATATATTTTAGGGAAATAAATTAATCTTTGTTTGATATCAAAAGTTAATAAAACACAGCAACACCAGCTAAGTTTCTGGACATGCCACAGTTACAGTACCACTCTGAGGAGCACATCAAATCAATTACTATTTAATGTTGCAATTTGGAAACTAATAGAATTAATATTAAGGTAGGGATGGGCAACCATTTAGAGGCCATACTTTGAATATTTATAAATGATAGTAACTAGGATCTAACATAAAATTGGCTGCATTGTGAGCTCAGTGGAATTAGCAAGGCTAGGAAAAATGGTAAGATAAGATAAGATAAGATAAGATAAGATAAGATAAGATAAGATAAGATAAGATAAGATAAGATAAGATAAGATAAGATGATAACCTTTATTGTCATTTTTATACTGTGGGCACAATCGCACACATCAAAAATGAAATTTAGTTGCCCGCTCTCAAAGTGAAACACATACATGACACACACCTAAACATACTATGAACAACATATGTATAGACCCACATCCCTACATATACGTAGCAATAAATATTAAATATTGTCCATCTTGAATATATAACGGAAGGAGGAAGCTTGAGAGTTCGCAAGGTTAATGCTGTATGGAATGAAACTCTGGCTGAATCTGGATATTCTGCTTTGGATACCACAAAGCCTCCTCCCAGAAGATAACAAGGAAAACAGGTCATGAAGAGGATGTATAGTGTCTCAGATAATCTTACGGACCCTGCTCAAGCAGCGCTTCTGTGCTATGTCCTGGATGGGAGGGAGGGAACTGCCAATGATCTTTTCGGCCATTCTCT
>NW_015387030.1:45000-74773 GCF_001527695.2 Protobothrops mucrosquamatus
ATTTGAGCATCTTTTCCAAAACCTTCATCGCTAGTATACCAAGTGGTAGTGTGGCATATATATTTACTACTGGTTCCTTTACTGTTGACAGGGTGAAAACATCTACCACTTCAAAATTTTCACAGTCAGGTCTAAGGCTTGGTTGTTGTACCTATTATCTTTAGTTGATCTTCTTTATATCTTAGTCCTATTTTTTTCACTATAGTCCTTGACTTTTCATTATTTGTGTGTATAGTTTATTTGCAATTTTGGCTATCAGAACAGTGTTATCAGCATAGCACAGGATATTGATGTTTCTCCTCCCAGTTTTAAAACTGTGCTCATCTTTTTCCAGTCCAGTTTCCCTCAATATATATTCCTCAAATTTCTTAGGATCTAGATGATCTTAAGCGTTATTTTGCTAACATGTGAAATAAACAATATTATAATATAATTTGAAGATTATGTTACATCTCCTTTTTTTGGTATTGGTTTTAAACTTATCTCTTCCAGTCTGTTGGCCACTGTACTGCAAAGCTTGATAAGAACCATGATTGATTTTTCTTCGGTGATTTGCTATTTTCCTTTAATTCCTGAACCCTCTGACTTTATAATAACCAAACATTGATTTAACTTCAGTGTATTTGTTTGTTTGTTCATTCAGTTTAAATGGTCACTAATCTTTAATGCATTATTCTGGACAACTAATTATATAACAAATAAGATAAAAGCAATATAACCAAATCATAAATAACATATACAACAACCAAGGAAAAAACAACCAACAGTAATTAATATAGTCATAGTACACACTCAACCAAACCAGTCTTCAAGGCCTTGCAAAAGGCCAGCAAGGGCAAGTCTGATCTCCAGGGGAATGGTAATCCAGAGGACAGGCACCACAATGGAATTTTTTCCCCCTTGGGTCCCACCAAAATCTGCCTGTCTAGATAAATCTAATAGGGCAGGTAAATCAACTGGGGAGAGAAAATCATGCAGGTAACCTTGACATAAGTTAAGTCACAAAAGCTTTAAACAATTTTGATTGAACCTGGAAGCTTCCTGGCAACCAGTGCAGCTTGTGGAGCAGAGATGTCACATGAACCAAATGATAGGAACCCATATCTGCCTATGTCACTGTTTTTTGCATCAACTAGAACTTTCAAATAATTTACACTCATATTGGTTATCATTGCCTCAACTTCAAAGTCAATCATACATACTTTTATACCCATCTACAGCCAAGCGTGGAAGGTCCCCAGAATTAGGGATCAGAACTACTTGGTATTGCTAGAGTTGAGTTGTAACTTGTTGCTCCCTATTAAGATCCCCATAGCTTTCAGACACTGAAATAGAATCTTCTTGGTATTACTCCTGTAACCAAGGTGAAGACTCTAAGTTAGGCATCATCTGAATACTGATGATATCTCACCCTGAACTATTGGAAACTTTACCCAGTTGGATTATATATATGTTAAACAGAAGAGGATTATTGAGCTTGCAGCATCCTGCAAAACAGGAGCCATGGCTGGACTTCTCTCCACAATGTCCCCAACTGAAACTGGCCCAGAGGAAAACAGAGAACTAGTACAATATGATATTGCTGTAATGCTGTAATGGAAGATCAGGCAATGAGACACAATCAAGGAAACAACCAGATAAAACAGGAATGTGAGCAGTGCAAGAGACCACCCCTAATTTTTGAACTGTAAAGGAGAAAAGGAGAAAGAAAATTGAAGTTAGAATTACATTAAAATTTCAGCCAAGACTGATGTTAAAATTACATGGTAGACCAGACAGAAAACATGACCTTGTGAGTTAATTCTACTTTATTGTACAGTTACATTAACATAATCTTGAAAGTATAGGAAACAAAAATCCAAAATTTGGAGGGATGGGCACTCTCCAGAACATTTTCTATGTTTAAAGAAGTCAAATACAAAGCACACATATACTACAGAACAAACAAAGCACTGGGCTAAAGCTATCCAATTTTCTAAGACTGTTTCTAAGGCCTATATTGGGAAATAATAGGTTCGTACTGCTACTAGACTAACTTCCCATTTATTTTAAATAATTTTATTTTAAAAAATAGCAAGATGCTTTTGGGGATACACAGAAACATATTAATTAGGTGCATTGTTTCTTTAAGAACCATTTGTGGACCCTAAATAGAATTCTTCAGAAGTTTGACTACAATTCCTATCATCCATAACAATTGTCATGCTTGGTGAAACTGGTAGGGATTAGAATTAAACAGCATCAGGAAAACCACTAGTTTATTGTATGTAATATGTTCAGTTATCTGATATGTGCTTCTTCAGATTTCTTATCATTCTAGATATGCAGACTTGTTTCCTCCATTTTTAGAAAAAGTAAATGAAAATCAGATACAGTAAATTTTGCCTACCACTTTAGCATCATGTTTTCTGTAGTGACCAATCAAAGCATATTAGAAACTCAGCAAGGAAAAAAGAAATTATTTCTACTTCTAATTCTAACTCTGGATGCTATCATCTAGTCTTATCTCCGATGGGTTTGTCTAAACTCTTTAAAAAGCCTTCTACGCTTGTATCCATTACTATATTTTGTGATGGCATGCCTATTAACACCTAGCTTTTACTTATGAAATCCCATATAGTTTGGTGCTGAATTACACGGGATGTTTTCTCCCAGCAGATTCTGACCATTCTCCATCATTTGGAGAGGGTTTGACTAAGGCCCTGATTAAGAGGGGCATGGACCAGAAAACAGACTTCTATATGTTCACCCTTGTCATAGAATATACTGCCCCGGAAAGATATTTGACCACTTTGCATCTGACATTTTAGAAGGCATATATATATATATAGGGAGTTCAATTATTTTGAGGCTGGATTGTTATGCTGATGATTTTACAATATACATCATCCAGAGTCATTTTGCAAAGGCAATACAGAAAGTTTGTTAAATCAAATTTGTGTGTTGTGCTAATGCCAATAGCTTCTTAAAGTTAGAAGGATGTATCACTGATCCCAACTCCCTACTCCTTGCAGAGATAAAAAAATTAATGTAAATTCTACTGAGGATTAAGCAAAAGGGAACTGTACCTGGGTCAATTGTCAAATTGCTCCTACAGCTAAGAGGTCCTTTCTGTAATTCAACCTGAATCTCCTTCCAGTAATTTAAAAAGAAAATCTATGTTCTTATCTAAACTGTACTGTGGAACAGTTTGTGGCCATTTTCAATGTATTACTTCTTCAATTACCTGAAGAGCACTATCATATGTCTTAGTCTTGTATATTGATATATCCTAAAGTTGTTTTTCTTTTTTGTAGCAACATATTTTTCTCTTATATTCATGCTTGATAAACTACAATTCTAAGTTTCTTTACACACCACTTGCCACTAAGCCAGATACCACCATACTATACCTATATATTTGAGTTCCACAATCATCTCAGTCTGGAGCAACACTATGGATGGAAATGGCAGTACTGTAGCAGTACTGTGCTCATATGAATTACTTTCTTTGGATTTCAGTTTTAAAATTCAGAACATTATTTGGATTTATTTACTCATTACATTCATGCATTATTAACCTGCATAGCTAATGTAGTTGCATATGCAAATTATTTCTCTCCTAAGTCTGTAAAAATATGTGTAGCAATAAAAAGCCAAGTTATAGGTTAGAAACATGTCCAGGTATCTGAAATTCAAGTCCATTCTTCTACTTATGAAATTGCATTGCAGTAATATCTTTCCCATTTAAAGGATAATTTGGCATTCAACTATTGTTTACAAAATGTTTTCATATTTTGAAGCCATATCTTCAAAAGGCAATATTTATGATAAAATCATGACCTCCAGGATGTAATCCATTTTAAATTTCATCCGATGTTCCCCAATCTTTCAATCTAATTAGATTCACATCAGCATATTATTACAGAATGCAATCATTCCTTTTCTCTAATAGCATTCATGGATAATTTTATTTCTTGTTCTTCAACTCCTACTCCTGTAGTGTAATTAGTATCTTTGGCACCTTATGATGCTCTGAATGAGTTGCAGCTGCTAATTGCTAATTGAAAAATTAGAAACTCAGTTCGAAGAAGGATCTAATTAAAATAAAATTAGATAAAATCCCTCTGAACTGGCATCTCCCTTTTTGTTCCTTTTCCCCTTGTTTCATGATCACAAAGGTATTAGAGATGACATCTAATTGTTAAGTCTAAATTCATTTTTCTTCTTACAATAACCTATTTTTCTGTGTTCAAAGTTATTTGTACTCATCAATTTGTACTCATCAAGAAGTTTCTGAAATCTTTTTGCTAATCAATTTCATCTCATTTTATTTTTTATATTTTTTTTTGCTTAAAAAGAATGTTGAAATGCATGATACCTAGGATCCATTTTCCTATAATGAAAAAAAAAAACCTAAAAGCAACTCAGTAAGTAAAAATGATTGGCTGAATGTTGAGTACAGGAAAGAGATCTTGTGTAGGTATGAGGCAGAAGACACAAAGCTTCAGAAAAAGCAGCAGCAAGACTGCAGCACTTTAAAAGGGGCTTTATTTTAATATAGATTTATGTGAAGAACCTCTTCAAACCTGATTTGCAAAACAACATGGCTTCTGTTTCCAAAAGTATAGTAATGCTTCTTTTTACTTTTCTTTTGCATCATTCCAAAGCCTTATTTGATAGTTCACATTCATAGTATTTTTCTGGAAGAGGTTTAAGCATTTGGGAGCATTGTTGACATGCGAAATAAAATTTCAAAATGAAGCAAATGAGATATTTTCCCTGTTCTCCCTGTGGGAGTAATGCCCTATGTGTTGACAAAGGAAATCTTACTACAGCTCTCCAAGGCAAATCTTACATGTGGTGAAAATTGTTTCAATAAAACCTAACTGCTTTGCATTGAACTAATCTGTTGTGCCTAACAACACATCCTATATACAGTAGGTCTAGTCTTGGATATTGGCTATATACATTGGATATATTTTTGAGGCTCCCACAGGTATGATGCATCTATACATTCTACACACTGAATGTATCTTTTCATTCCACTGATTTCTCATGAATAAAGACCAATAAGAGTGCGGTTACTTTGGATTACTTTGTTCAAGGAATTAGAAGTGAATCAATGGTATCAAGAGATCAGAAAGGCTAAGGGAATCCATTGCACCAATGTCAATTTAATTTGTTTCATTTCCCCTATTGCCAAGTAAGAAATTTTTATTTGTTTTTTGTTCAGTACTAATCTATTCCAAAATAGTGTTACTAGTAATAAATCCCCTTTGTTATGGACTAGTAAAACTCAGCTCAGATGGTTGCTTTAATAGGTTCATCTGGGAATCAAACCTTTAACATAATTAATGCATATACACGTGGGCTTATTTGTTGATGTTCTTCTCCATCTGTCAGAATGGCCCAGTGATTGCTTGCAAACAAAAATAATACAGCCAGATAGCACAGCACAAACACTACAAATAGAAAAATGGCAAGCAAGCACTAACCCCCATTCTGACCCATTCAAATTGGAATTAGAAATTGTAGAAAGAAAACGGAATAGTTTTTATTGCATTTTTCAGTTCATTTTATAAATTCATAGAGAGGCATGGATCCATAATAATGGTACATTTAAAAAAAGGCATCAGCATACATACCTATAAACACACATTTGTATTTTTGAAGGCTAGTTTTGAACCTATCATCATTAGGTAATCATGTCTCTAACTACCCTTCCAAGGAAAAAAAGAAAGGTTAATCCTCCAATTGCTACTCAGTTTTCACTACTTCCTTAGCAATGATTTAGTACACAACAGCCTTGAGAATATGATTTCCTTTTTTTTTCTGATGAAACAGTTCCAGTTCTGATTTCCAAGTTCAATCCATTCCTCACCCCCTCCCCAATCCAATATTATAGTCAACCAATTTTGGGAGAATTATAGACCAGGAGTGGATGCAGGAATTAACAGATACTTGTGTTAGAATTTGTTCCAAACAGTTGCATCTGTAGGAGGGTGACAACATTTGCAAAATAGCAGATGGTGCATCATGATGCAATCCCCTCCCCCTTTTGAAAACAGGTTGACTTTGCAGACACATTCAGAAGGTGTAGGGCTTGAGTTGTGACAAATCATCATCTTGCCAATGTTGACACAGACACACACACACAAATTGCAGATGCCATTGTTTTGTGACATGAGCTCTTCCTAGTTCTTAGCCTCTCATCCTCAGTTTCTATGTAACAGTTTTTCCTGAGTTTCATTATTGAGATGATATGGCCAAGAAACCAGTTTATTTAATGTAAAACCTGATGAATCAATTCTTCATACCACCTTTCGTTCAAAGGAAGGCACTATTATTTCCTATTAATACCCTTTTAAACATAAAATCTCCCATTCTTTAAATGTTTAAATTGGTTCAAATGTTCCCATAGTCACACAAACATCCTGGCCCCAAGCAACAAAATTATGGAAAAACGTTTTTCTTCTTCAGGATAGGCCATATTTTAGGAAAAAGAACGTACTTTGAAAATCCCAGGACTGATTTCTTTAGCATCCTTCAACCTTCAAAGAGTTCTTTCCTACAAATGATAAAAACATAAATTGGCATCAAGGTGGGCATTAAACTGGCTGAATCTCAGTCTGGCCCAATTTGCTAACAGAATATATAAAAACGCGAGATTGAAAATTAAGTGGACAAGATGTAGAGACCGTAATTCCTCCTCCCTGATCTGTTCCTCCTTCATGACCTATCTTGGTGCTATTTTCATAATGAAGATTACCATAAGCTACAATAGTGTTCAACTACAATCATTAAGCAAAGTACATAAGATAAGGCTGTATGCTTAGAGATATTTAATTACCCAACTGGAAAGTTCAGTGCAAGTGAGTGTGGGGCTTGCTGTCTCTTTATATCTGCCAGTTTTGGTGAGAGTGTAGTTTCCTCCTTTAGTAGTTCTTGATCAGAGTATATTTTTTTTATGCCTGGTCCAAATCCAGAAATGCCAGAGAATTCCTAGAAACTTGGCAGTCAGATAAATCAGCCATTAATTGACACATAGAGATAAACTACATTTATACACCATTCAAATGGAACAATAAAAACTGAGAAAGGAAACAAAAGCATAGAACACATCCTCTAGAGCAGCCAATCTCCAGACAAGCAGGGATCAGCATCAGACAATTAGGAAGAAAACAATAGTGACAATACAATACTGGTTCCAGGATAAGATGTCCAAGATATTGGTTAATTTGCCAGAGGCAGAGATGTATAATTGAGTATTATCATCATCATATTGATGATATCTCACCCCACAGTGACAGATGAACTCACCCAGTGTCTTTATGTAGATGTTAAATTGGAAAGGAGATAGCACTCCATATAATAGGGGCCAAGAGCAGAAATCTCTTCTCCCAATCACCATCATGTGGAATTGACCCATGAAAAAAATAAGTGAAACAGTACATCACCATTCCACCTATCGCCAATTCTTTCAACCAATCCAGAAGGATATCATTGTTGATGGCATCAAAACCTGCAGGAAGGTCAAGTAGAGGAATAATGTAGATCCAAGTCCCATCTTGTCCTTGCCAGAGATCATCTGAAAGAATGACCAGTGGAGTTTCCATCCCATACGTGGATCTGAATCCTGATTGAAAGGATCGAGATAATGATCTTCATCTGATGTTCTTTGAATCTGTTGCACAACCACCTTTTCAACCACCTTCCCTTGTATGAAAATTGTCCAGCATGGAGGGGCAGAAATGACATTTTGAGGGGGGGCATTTGAACCAAGTCCTCCTTAAGAGATAAAAGAATTCACCACCTTCAGATTCCATTCACCCAACCTCCATGGGGCTGCTTTAATAAGCCAGGAAGGGCATGTATCTAAAGAGCAGGTAGCTGAGATCATAGTCCTAAGGACTAGGTCAACTTCTTCAGGCCCAATAGTATTTCTTTATTCAAAGTTTTAAAATTGTTTGTGAATAACAACCCTGCTAGGGAATTTTTTGTCAGTGACAAACAAGATGTATTTTTCCCCCTCCAAAATCCGGGCAAAGGAAGGCCTAAAATAGTCTCTGTTTTCTGCCATGGTGCTGGTGCTTACTCTTCCTCTATTCACATCTGTTATTTTCAGAGATCAGAAGTCTGATTTTCTCCAATGGGAACTTTTTGCCCACTAAAGAAAGCAGTCACAACTTTTCTAGAGACATCCATTTCCTAATCCAGTGTCCCTCCCATTCTTTCCTCCCCTGCACCAGTGTCTGCTTGTCTAAGAAAAAAAAATCATGCTCAAGGGCAAACCATTTTTCAAAGAATGAACAATGTCACTTGTATAGTTGGATCCCCAGAACAATGTCCCAGAAGAAAAATAGCTCTGGCAGTTGTGCCAGGGCAAGGATTATCTTGGACACAAAAAGCATTAGCTAAATGAAAGGTGCATCTCTTCTGAACCATAGTAATAAGCATTTATGCTCAAATCACAGTAGTTTGTGAGTGTGTGTATGTTTAAATATATATTTGACACCTGGCAAAAATTTGATCATGATAATCATAAATAGAATCAGTGGAAGAAATATCTCCTTGTCTAAAACATGTTGACACACTATTTGGTGCATTGACTGTATCTCCAGCTCACTTGCCTGTAAATACTCTGACTTTTTCATTATTTTTTCACTTATCTTATTTTCTTGTTTCAATTGTAGCATGGTTTAGAAAAGCATTTAAGTGGCTTTCCTAATCCAGTTAATGCACTTCCCAGAATGTTAGAGCTTCCTTTCTCAAAAGTTAATCTCTATAGTGACACAAAATGTCATTATACATTAAATAAGTTAGGAGTCAGAGCAATAATGGGATCTGTTTTTCCATTAAATTCACTGAAATGATGAGTGTCAGAGAGTGTCTGTCCAAAAAGTCATGGCTAGAATTTTAAATATTATAACAGTTTCTATAACTTTCTGAGCAAAGAAGTCCTACAAAGAGAGGGAAGTAAAACAGTACAGGTGGTCCTTGACTTACTACAGTTCACTTTGTGACAGCTCAAAGTTACAACAGCAATGAAAAAGTGACTTATGACCGTTTTTCATACTTACGTCTGTGGCATCAAACCCTTTTATAAAAATCTTTTTTATATCATTGCAACCAAAACTGGATACAATGTTCCAAGTGTGATCTTACCAAGGCATTATAAAATGGTATGAACACTTCATGTGATCTTGATTCTAACCCTCTGTTAATGCAGCCTAGGACTATGTTGGGTTTTTTGGCAGCTGTGGCACACTGCTGGCCCATATTTAGTAATTGTCCACTAGGACTCCAAGATCCCTCTCAAAGTTACTTCTATTGAACCACCTATTCTATAATTTGGTGTGCATTTGGTTTTTCTTGCCCAGATGTAGAATCTTATTTTTCTCACCATTCAATTTCATTTTGTTAGATAGGGCCCAGTGTTCAAATCTGTCAAGATCCTTCTGTATCTTGAGCTATCTTCTGGAGTGTTGAAGTTGGAGTTTGGTATCATATGCAAATTTAGTGAGTTACTCTTATATCCTCTTGTCTAAATCATTGATCAAGTTATTGAGGAATATTGGGCCTAAGACAGAGTCTTGGAGTATCCCACTGCATACTTCCTTTCACGTAGATGCAGTTCCATTAAGGATTATACATTGAGTAGGGTTTGTCAACCAATTATGAATCCATCTGATGGTGATGCTGTCTAACCTATATTTTTTGATCTTACTAAGAAGTGGGTTGTGGTCTATTTTGTCAAATGCTTTAATGATGATGTAAGCCATCATAATTTCAATTCAGGTTCTACAAGGCTATTTCAAGGCTGGATCACACAGAGCAGAAAAGGGTTCTAAGTGCTTTGTGCATGTCTAGCAGTAAGTCACCATAACTCATTTCCAACCCAATAAAAAATCATGGAACTCTGCCATTAATATTAAAAAAGTCCCTTGCAGGATTGCAACTAGGGCCAGGTGATTTGGATGATGGATATCACTGTTTAATACAAGAAGTCTTTGCTTAATGACCAGTTGTTTGTGCCCATTTGAACTTAGAATGGAATCCCCAAAAGGTACTTATTATCTGGTTCTGGAGTTCCAATGGCTCCCACAGTCACACATTTTGGGTGCTTGGCAATAAGAATCATTTGCAGCATCTCAGGTCACATGACAATGATTTTAGGGGTGGTTTTTTTTTGCTGGATTCCAGTATTTGCTTTCAGTTTCTGGCAAAAAGCACACATTTGATAAAATGGATTCATTTAACAGCAATGGCATTGTCACAATGACCACAGGACTCATTTAATGACTGCGGCATGTGCTTAACCACCCCAGTATTTGCTTAATCTACCATATTTCCTTAACAACCATTGTGAAAAATAGATAATTTAATTTAATTGCCAGTCTAATACAAGAATTCACTGCTATAGCATTCTAAATCATGTCCATCCAGCCTCAGTTTAAGCACTGTCCACAAAGTAACCACGACCTTCCAAATTATTGAACAGCTGTTTCTTGAAATTCAATTGGATTATATTTAATTTTAAATCTGTTGTTTCTTGTTCTGTCTTCTGGAACAGTTTTGAACAATTCTGCCACATCTTCTATGTGTCAGCTCCTCAGATTCTTGAACACAATTTCATGTCTCCTTTCAGATTTTTTTTTTCTTTTGCTAAATGTATTCAATACTTCTTTTTCATATTTTTTTTTTCCTTTACAGGCCCTTTATCAATTTAACTCCTCTCCAGTTGTTTTCCCTACATTGTAGTACATATACACATTAGTATCGATAATATATGAAAGTAGATATTATTTGCATGTATATACAAGGTAGATAAATATAATAATATACACTGTTTGCAAAAGTGTTTAAATGGCAAAATAGAGTTGAAGTACTTAAGAATGAATGAGGGAGAAGAATATGTTATAAAATAAAGGGAGGAAGCAATAGAAAAGGAAAAAATTATTATTATTATTATTATTATTATTATTATTATTATTATTATTATTATTATTATTATTATTATTATCATTTTAATTTCAATTCGATTCGCAGTCTTGGACTGGTAAAACCAAGGACCTAAGAGCTGATAAGGAAATGTCTGGGTATATAGGTAGTTGCAAGTAAGATACAGAATACTGTATTCAGGTCTGATAAGTTCAAAATTTCCATGTATCTAGGCAGCCCTTTGGTTATTGCTCCAAGGGATCCTGTTACTATTGATACAACCATTGATTTCTTCCTCCACAATCACTCAACTTCAATTTGCAAATCGTGGTATTTTATTTTTTTCTACTTGCTTCTCAATTTGTGCATCACCTGGTATTGCAATATCAACAAACCAGACTTTTTTCTTTTCCACAATGATGATGTCAGGCATGTTGTGGGCCAGATGTCTATATGTTTGGATCTGAAAGTCCCACAAGATGTTGACCTGTTCATTTTCAAGAACTTTGTCAATTTGGTGTCCCCAATAATTTTTGCTGCACTTGAACCCAAACTTCTGCCAAAGTTTCCAATGTATGATTTTGATGATCATGACGTTGTAGATAATCTGTTTTGAAATTTTGCTGCAGCCACTGATAAGGTGATCCACTGTTTCATCTTTCTTGTTGCATAAGCGACATTTGCTATTGTTACTGACATGTTGAATATTGTTGTTGCTCTTGTTTACCTTTAATGTCATCAAAGATCAACATCTGCCTATCCCAGGTTCTTGGGAAGGGCTCAAGATGTGGATAAAAATGCCAAATCCAGCCTGAACATCTGGCCGACTATGTGAGATAATCATAGTATACCATAATAATAATAATACAATCAATGTGATCATTTGAAGGAAGTGTTATAATACATACGACCACTCACTAAACATCATTGAGATGGGATTACAGTGCAATGGTTATATTGTACCAAACATTCTTTTCCATTTCCTTTTACTTATCTTCCCTTTTCCCCATAATCTTACACTCGTTCAAAAGGTACTATAGGATTGGAGTCCTCTGTTTCAGTTAGTTCTATTTTGCCTCCCTACTGAAACATTACCTGAGCACACCATTGTTCCTCCTAATTTATTGATGGTGTGCACACCATTGTTCCTCCTAATTTATTGATCTTCTGTAAATTATATTTGAGAGATGAATGGAATTAAAGTCAGAGACAGAACCCTCTAAATTCAAATCTGTGAAATAACCAGTCCACATTACATTGGGTTCTGCCTTCATTTTGAAATGATACACTGCCCAAGTGTGACAATCCCACAATAATGAATCTATGGTTTGTTGTGGAATATGTTCTAAGATCATCAAATGGGCTTTATGGATTAAATTTAAATACTTAAATTTGTATGTCTTAAATTATTAATTATAATAGCTTTTTATGTTAGCGATAGTTAATATCCAGTACAAGTTCTAGGCCCTGATTAACCTGGTTTTATAATACAACAATGGTTGTTTTTTTATTGTTACTAGAATATTTGGATTCCTCTTTTCTTTTTTTACTAATAGGAAATCAAAATTACAAGAAGTATTATTTTAACAGAATTGAAAGGTGAAAGAAAATAAAAAGTGATGATTATTCCTGTGCAGAAAAACAAATTGGAAGCCTAAATCCAATAATCTCAGACTGCATCTTGACTTAAGGAATTCACCATCACTAATTCTCACATATCCCACTGGTGATATGAAATAACGCTAGCTCATTTCAGGATGCATATTTAGTAACTTTTCAGTCAATATAAGTAAATCATAAATATTAATTCTGTATCTAATCTTTTCTCTTGCATTTTGGGAGAGAACGTATCCTACATTTTTATGTTCAGGAATGGCTATATGGCTCTTACTTATTTTCTTCCCCTTAAATAATTGTTTTTCCCTTCCCTGTGTAATTATGAGGCTTTCACCCTTCCTGCAGCTACAGTTCCTACAATAATTAAGTGTAGTTTTGGTCACCTCCTGTTTACCCTTCAAATTTGTTTCTTTCCCTTTTTAATGTTGTCCTTTCCCTATGTGAGTTAGTTAAGTGTGTTCAAGTTGGGTTTGACTTCTAATGCTTGCATGGCAAATGCTCCCCATCTAATCCCGGGTCTAAGAATAATCTCTCACTTGTCCAAGGACAGTCCTATAATTTATCTTATTTACACTATTAATTTGTTGTCTAATTAAGCCACACATAATTGTCTTTTCTAATATTTTTACTGCCTGTATTATCTGCCATCATAGATCATTTTCTGTTTTCTGACACTTGCAGTTGGTCTTTATTTCATCCAGGATTGACTGGCTGGTTTTTCTTATCGTCTGTGTAGTCTTAGGAGTTGGCTTTACAATATAGCATTTGTCTTGTTATTCTTGTTTTTCTCGGTATCCAGTTTTTCAGGCACATATTACTATTGAAAAGATGCTTGCTTTAACTGTTCTAATCTTTGCTGTCAAAAGACCATGTGAAATTTTAAAGGAATGGTTCACTATGATAAAATGTACAACAAAACATTTATTTGAACTTTCTTTGAGATGCAGTAGAGGCTTATGCACGTCTGCAACGAAACAAAATGAAATCCTATGTTTTGTTTGCCTTTGCTGTTTTAGAGCCCCTTTTAGCTTTCTCCCATAAAGAGTATGAAAAGTTTGATGAAGACTTCTGCAGTGCTGGCTGAGGGATCTCTTAGGCTGAGTGCCTCCAGTATGTGCTGGGGAGTATCTCATAGTGTGTTTTGAAATTGACCACCCAAGAGGCCCCTTTCACTGAACTTTGGCTAACATATCTAGATATGTCACATTTCCCACACTGTGGTACTGGCTGACCAGAATTCCTGGCCACAGCATCCTTTTGCCTGTTTTCCTCACTCACAATTTATTGACTAGGACTTTTGGCCACTTAATGCTGGAGAGAAATGATGGGCCAAGTCACTTCATCATCCAGGGTTTACTGGGTAAGAAAGCTAGCCAGCAGACACAGAGAAGGTGGCCAATTGGTACCCCCCCACACACACACCATTTCCCATTCTGTTTGCATTCACTTGCACCCATTTGCTGAATTTATTCTAGAGAGAATTGTTTAAATGAGTGCTTTGAATTGCCTGTAGCAGATGGATAACAAAGCTGGTTAGCATGAATATCACTTTTATATGCCAAACTTATTTGAGGCTATCCATACATACTTCAGACATCTCTGTGATTGTTGTATTTTACTTTTAAACGATGAAATTAAAAGTAAGACAAAAACCTGGTAAATAAGGAATAATAATAATAAAAAGATCAGGACTAAAGAAAATTATAAGAATTTATAAATTATAAGAGATTTATTTTATATTTCCTAATAACTGGATTAATTGGGTGATTCCCCCAAATGGGATATTCCATTTTTTTTCTAGAGATAATCCTGTAATTCTGAGTGACAGAAGCTTGCTGTGAGAGAACCATTCTTCGATAAACGTGATCAGTTTGAAGTAAACTGAATCACTTTGTTCAGATGAATTGGGTAGTGTCTTTGGTAAAGTGAATTAGGTTGTCACCAGTGGCCCAAACCACTTCATCAAAATGAAACAGACTGGTTTCACATAGGTTTAATACAAATATCCTTATCTTCATCTTTTTAATCTAAGTTTCTTGTTACCTTCCTCAATGGGATTAATCTTTTCTTTACTTCTCTAGCAGAATTTCCATTTTTATCTAGTTTAGGGCCCAAGAATAGAAAACTTTTTACCAACCTCACTTTTTTGTTATCAATTGCAATGTTTAAAAACACACACATTTTATCTGTCTTCTTGATCTTATACTCTGCTTATATATCATCCGAGTCAATTCTTGTTGATACACCTATTTTCTTTAATGGTCTATGTTTAACCCAGGTATTTGTTATCAGTAATGCATAGTCTGCTCAACAACTTTCACCTGAAAATGAACTGGCTGAATGGTTTGTATTTCTCCAATTTCCATTTCCTATTAGCCATCTTTTAATGTTCCTGGGTAGAGTATATTGTTTGAAGCAGGTGATGAAAAGGAATAAAGAATTCTGTTTGTAAAATTTGATTAATCTGTCTCCTTCATTATTTCATTTTCCCAATCCAAGTGGTTCTATAATTCCAAATTTATCCAGCTTTTCCACTCCAGTCACTCATTAACAGTACCATGATCATACCACATCATCTTTTGCACACTTTGCTGGCACACATATTCTCCAATTTTACCCTACAGCTCTTTTAACTATACATGTATGATATGGGAGGGGAAATAAATATTCAAATTCATTTCCATTGAAGACATCAATTCAATTTATATTTAATTAGACTGTTTGATGCCATTCTTCATAAAACTTGTAAATCAAAATCATTTCTTCTTCCTAGTATGGAATTATGAGGTAATGACAAGACCAATCCTGTGAGAAATGATACTTTGTGCATTATATACAGCAATTATGACTTTCCTCTTTGGCTGCCAATAATGTGCAGGGCACTTTTACTTACTAGGAATGGTGGGGCTGAGCTCCAATGTTGGAACTAGAGCTCAGCCCCAGTTGTATGTCCCAATGTATGTCCCATTGGGTATCCCTCTGGTGGAAGGGGAACAGATAGGGCAGGAAAGGATACAGTGGAATAGAATTTCATTCTTCAGGGAATTGATATGGGTTCAAATTAAGTCTGCCATATTTTGAATAAAGGTTCTAGTTTTACATACATATAATCACCTCATCTACATAATTCTAAATGTGCTGTATTCTTATATTAGGTTGCAGTTGCTTGTTTTGTACTCAGAGGTAAATCCTGCTGAATCCAGTGGGATTTATTTATAAATAGGTTTGCATTGGGTGAAGCTGTTAGTTTTTAAATGCATTTGATCAATAGGAGTCAATAGGGTTTGATTAATGTTACAAAACACACACAGTGTGCCTCAAAATTTGTTGTATCATATTTATTTCTGCACCAAAAGAACAGGACAGGGTGTTAGGGTTAGGATTAGGGAAACGTTACTATCTTGTACTATTGTGCTTGACCAGGTGTGTACTCAGCTCCCCCTCTCCTGATGAGATGGAAAACTATATTGATCCTGGCCGCTTGAAATACAGTAGCATGCTGAAAAACAATTACAGAGAAATTGGAAGGATTTTAGTCTGTTTAAATGGTAAGGCTGCAGTTGCTATTCCAAACATCACTAGCTAACACTATGCTTTCCACTTTAGGGATTTTTTTTTCCTTTCTGGTTTTTATTCTGCAGTGTTTAGTGGTGAGACAAGATAAAAATGTTGCATTGCAATTCTAGCCCTGCAGCAAATCTAAACCCTTCATCATTCATCTCAGTTAGCCTTCCATCTATATATAGATAAGTACATTCATTGGATTTGATTGAATAACATATCATTAGGTTGGCTTAGTTATAGATTATAATAATTCTTTCACTTCCTTACATGCAAAAGATCTCAGCTGATGGCCTATTACTATTGTCAAATCTCAATAGTGGCTTCTGGATTTAATTCAGCATTACCAATGGCTGCTACTTAGCTTCTTTCTGATTTCTGCTGAAGCTCTGCTCTCAGTAATAGTGAGTCTGATAAGGGCTACAGTCATTTTTAGTATTTCAACAAATGCATTTGCTAAAATGCCTATTTGTTCAGGTCAAGGCCATTTTTAGGATAGGATTAGCCAATGGTTGCTGGAATTGGTTATGTCCATTTTAATGAAAAGAAGGATTAAGAGTGACATGATAGCAGTGTTCCAATATCTCAAGGGTTGCTACAAAGAAGAGGGAGTCAAGCTACTGTATTCTCCAAAGTACCTAAAGGCAGGACAAGAAGTAATGGATGGAAACTAATCAAGGAAAGAAGCAACCTAGAACTAAGGAGAATATTCCTGACAGTTAGAACAATTAATCAGTGGAACAACCTGTCTCCAGAAGTTGTGAATGCTCCAACACTGGAAGTTTTTAAGAAGAGATTGGATAGCCATTTGTCTGAAATGGTATAGGGTTTCGTGCCTGAGCAGGGGGTTGGACTAGAAGACCTCCAAGGTCCCTTCCAAATCTATTATTCTGTTATTTTGTTATTCATCTGACATAAGTTCTCTCAAGTTTGCTATTTCTTTTCCCATATAACACAGAAAAAAAGCAGGTAGAGCTTTGATTATACCATTGTGCCGCTGTCTTAATTTTTTCAGCCATGCTCTGCAGATATACTTGCCTACGGAATTCCCAACTTGGGGATAAAATGTATGATGCCGGTTGCCATTTCCCACCTCTCTTTATTTTTGTTTTTTCCAAGATGAGAATAACATAACACAAGATGTTTTTTGTTTGTCTCAGTATGCTGAAATACTTAAAACATTCCTAAAAGCCAATGCCAAAAAGTCAGCTGTTTTTTTTATAAACTCAAAATTGTTGACAAGCAGTTGGATCTGAAAACAATATCAATGTGAATATCCTTTCAATAGCCCCCTTCTTCTTTTTGTTTAATTTCTGAAGAGCATCTCTCTATTGATTTATTCTCCTTTTTATCACTTTCAGAACTGATTTGCCGAACTAAACATAAGGAATTTGGCCTTTCCTAGTCATTGTAACATTTAGGTGTATCTTTTTTGTTTTATGGCTGTGTTCTTTTAGCACAACAGACGACCTTTGGACTTTGATGAAGCAAATCTACTGCCACATCAGCTCAGTAAAGCAGAACAGTTCAGAGTCAATTAAAAAGTCCATTTGTTGTGTAATATTAATAACTGTCTTCAAATGGTGATTTCCCTGGAGATTGGTGAGAGTTCCCATTTCTTTTTGAATTAAGTGAGGCTAAGATCATTTCTGGTATATTGGAGAAATAAAGCTGAACAAGGTCACATACTTAAATGCCAGAGAATTTCTCATTTGTGATATCCCTGTAAATCTATAGGCAAGTGGCAAGGGTTATATAATGCTGATGTCTGTACTGAATGGGTTGCAGCTTGCAATGTGAGGTAGAACTCATGCTTAAGTTCTCACGATATAGCATAGGTATGACATATAAGGTTGTCTTAAGGGTCTGTCACTCATGCTTCACTCACACAAATCAACACCTAAAAACGTCTATGGAAACCACCAAAGCAGAACAGTGTTTCCAGCAATGAGCCTGAAAATAACAGTAGAGGAAGGAAGTGGCTGGGGATGGAGTGGGATGGGTGGGTAAGGATCTGTTTCACCTTTTAAATTTATATTTATCTCTTCATTTCTTCCTACACTCCTTGCACAGACACATCCCAGTTCATTATTTTTCCCTTCTATCATAAGATTCCTGAAGCTGCTGAGGTCCCCACCTGTCCCCAAGTCATTTGATTTTTCTGCTTCTTTGACAGTCAGTTTAAATCAATTTCTTCCCTGGGGACTGAACATGCCACATCTATGAGATGTGCAAGGGTGATCAATAGAAATATGGCATTCAGTTTTGAATTAGAAAAAGAGGAAGCATATATTCTGCCACACAAATAGAGAGGTAAAAAACAGAAACTCTTCTTCAAGACCCCCAAAAGGCTTGGAGATATTTCTGCAACAGGCATAGTAATCTAAAATCAGCAGTTGAGGCAAGGGTAGTAAACAAAATACACTAAATAAAAAAGCAGTCCCTGGTGCTGTGTTCTTAACAAATAACCAGTTCCTGTGCCAGAAATATGTCATTGGATTTGAAAGACAGTATGTACATTTCTGTATACAAAAAGCAGTAGTGCTAAATGCTTCATACATTAGTATTGGAAGCTGGATCCCTCATTTATCTTTGGAGAAATATTTCAGTTTGTGAGAAATCTGAATATAGTATTATTAATATTTTCAGTAATCTGCAGGTGCAGCTGCATTAAAATTACACTAGCTAGAGAACTGTAAGGTTTAGAGAAAATCTTATGATCTACCATCTCTTGAAATTATGCCGGCACCAGAATTACTACCATTATTACTAGACAGTGGGCAAAAGCATTTGGTCATTTTGTTTTCAGCAAAATGTTTTCAGCAATTTTAAGCAGGTAATGAAAATCATCCCAGATCCTTTGTAGTCTTGATAGGTTGGCAGCAATGTCTGGCATTTTTCCAGGGAGACCTACCAGGATAAATACAAAGCAGTGAGCAGCTGCAGATTATCTTTCTTTGTACCATTGAAATAAGCTATAATGCTGCTTTAAGAAGTGGTGAAGCTACAGTGAAGAACAGCAGTGTGCCAATATTCTTCTTGAAGAATGGCCTAATGTGAATGATATTGCATCACCAAAGTATTGTATCCACCAAAGGGGTGCAGTGCCTTGTCATTTGCCAGAAGAAGGGAAATCTGAGGATTTAGCACAAGGCAGGAGATCTGTAAAGCCCTCACACATGGAAGGGATCCAGATATTATCAAAAGATGTGCACGTAGCTCTCCACATCAGAGGAATCACTGTTTGTTATATAAGCTTCTTTCTAACAAAGTTTATTAAGATGGTTTTGCTATACTATTTGTGTCCATCCTTCCATCAATATGTGTAGCCCCATAAACAGGTGAGTATTTATTGGTAGTCTATGCCTGTTAATAATATAAACAAATTGGAATTCTTGTGTGCAGGAATTCCTAGAAGTTATTTGCTGTTAGGCGCCCACATCATAATGAGTTATACACTGTAGATATTGTTATCTTTTCTCTCTGAGTGACTGTTCAATATTTTTTTTCTATCCCATATATAGAATGGAATGGAATGGAATGGAATAGAGTAGAGTAGAGTAGAGTAGAGTAGAGTAGAGTAGAGTAGAGTAGAGTAGAGTAGAGTAGAGTAGAGTAGAGTAGAGTAGAATAGAATAGAATAGAATAGAATAGAATAGAATAGAATAGAATAGAATAGAATAGAATAGAATAGAATAGAGCCAGAGGCTTTCTAGTCCAGCCCCCTGCTCAAGCAGGAGAACTTATACCATCTCAGACAAGTTACTGTCTAGCCTCTTTTTAAAAATCTCCAGTGATGGAGCACCCACGATTTCTGGAGGCAAGCTGTTCCATTGATTAATTGTCCTCACTGTCAGGAAGTTTCTCCTTAATTCCAGGTTGCTTCTCTCTTTGATCAGTTTCCAACCATTGTTTCTTGTCCTGCCCTCTGGTGCTTTGGTGAATAATATGACCCCTCTTCTTAGTGGCAGCTCCTCAAATACTGGAATACTGCTATCATGTCTTCCCTATTTCTTCTTTTCTTTAGACTAGCCAAACCCAAGTCCTGCAGCCGTTCTTCATATGTTTTAGTCTCCAGGCCTTTGATCATCTTAGTTGCTCTTTTCTGATTTTTTTCCAAACTCTCAACAACTTTTTTGTGATATGGTGACCAAAATTGGCTGCAGTATTCCAGGTGTGGTCTTACTAGGGTTTTATAAAGCAGTACTAATACCTCGCATGATCCTGATTCAATGCCTCTGTTTATACAACCCAGGATTGTATTAGCTTTTTTGGTGGCTGCTGCACACTGCTGACTCATGGTTAAGTGATCGTCCACTAGGACTCCAAGGTCCCTCTCAGAGTTACTGGTTTTAAGCCAGGTCTCATCCAATCTGTACTTGTACCTTTGAATTTTCCTGCCTAAATGTAAAACTTTGCTTTTCTCCACATTGAAACTCATTTTGTTGGATAGGGCCCATTGTTCAAGTTTGTCTAGATCTTTTTGGATCCTGAGTTTGTCTTCTGGGGTGTTGGCTACTTCTGCCAGTTTGGTTTCATCTGCAAATTTGATGAGTTCCCCTTCAATTCCCTCATCTAAGTCATTTATGAAGATGTTGAAGAATACTGAGGCTAAGACAGAACCTTGTGGTACCCCACTGCTTACTTGTCTTCATATGGATGTTAAAAGTATGCTAAACTGAGTGATGTGCTGGTTCACTAAGTTCACCTCAGCAAAACATACCTGAATCACTTCTGTTGTCATGGATGCCAGATGACTTGCTGTTGAGATTGTTAAATTCTCTGATGTTTGTGTGTCTGTTGTTCCCATGTTTGTTTCCTACAATGCAAAGAAAGCTAACAAATGATAATTAATATACTGTTTTTGTAAACCATCTGTGTTTTTGCAGCTTTTAATTGAAACTTATCACTTGATCATATTCTAAATTCCATCATTTTATTTCTGTTTTGCTCATTTAAAAATATTTTATAGAAATGCAAGTACTGCAGCCTTGACTTCAGTCTTTATGTTGCTTGTGGAAAGTAAACCAGAAAATATTATTAGCCAATTCCTGAAGACACAATGAGCCAATTATAATACAGAATTCTCTATTCCCCCACCCTCCCTGAACTGATATTAGGGGCATTTCTGCTTCCAAAACAGATTCAGAAGCAATGTTTTGGACTTCATGTGACTTCATCACATATACATATCTGCTATTCATTAAAGAAAGTACCAATTTTCAGAGGGTTCTGCAAAATTTGCACAAAAGCTGCTGCTGCTTTAAGGAAGCTTCAGTGACCAACCTTTTAAAGCAGTAGCATTGTTTGTTTCTTTCAGGCTCATGTAGAAACTGCTTTCATGAATAGAATAGAGAAGTTGTACTTGTCTAGTTTGGCTTGAAGAACTCTTTCACTTATTGGAAAGATCAGGGAAAGTCTTGAACATCCAATATCCTGGTCTTATTTATTTATGAAACTTTTATACTATGACTGGTTTTGCCCTAAGATTTTATTCTTTGCATAACTTGCAGACATCAAAACAGAACATCTGCTGTGTATGTTATACACATAAACACACGCACACACAAACACACATACATTGCAATCACTGATTTTGCTGAAAGAAATATTATTAGAAGTCATTTTACTGCATATATATTAAATCCTTATTTTATATTACAAAAACACACAGACACTATTCTCAAATGTATTTTTAATGAAGGCTGGCAAGACATTATGATTTTTCTTGGTCAAAATATCAAAATCAATAAATTATGCTTTAATAATATGGATAGAGAATTTCCCACCACACAAAATGAACTGTATTACCATAACACAAACTTCTTTTCCACGGCTCTGAGGCAAAACATTTTATAACTCACTGAATGTTTCTACCCATTTTTTAAACTGTGGCAGAAAATGACAATTTTATGCAAGGAATTTTGATTGTGCTTATATCTCCAAATCCCAAATAAATCTTTACATTTCATCTACTGCTGAACACAAGAAAAATATTTTATAGTTACTGAAATTCTATATGTATTGTTGTATAAGGAATGTTATCCAATTCCAATTCATAAAGTTATGCGTGAAAGGTCTTGTGATGCCTGTTGCTATTGCTTTGTAACTGAGAAAGCATCTAACAGAAGATGTTGCTAGGAAAAACATATAGCCAGTTCAAATTATTGTGATGTTGATCTTGATACCATGCATGTTAAAGTCAAAATAATCATACATTATGTTAACATCCCACAAAGTGCACTATATATGAGCAAAAAACTAAAATATATGTTATCAAAAATGCATGGTTAATTTTAATATTAAACAAAAATAAACAAAACAAACATTTTTCCTGTGTATGAAAACATGGTGCCTTGCTGGATCACAATAAGGCCAATGTGCTTGAGGTTTTAGTTTCTAATACCTGCACCACATGTTCTCAAATGCCACAGTGAAAAGCTACAAGTGATGATCATCTTATCATCTTATTGTTTGTCCTCAGCATTAAATATCCACAATTCAATCTTACAATTCTACTCAGAAGTTGCACTTCTCCATTCTCTTTAGTAGAGCTCAGCAGGAGTATTAAGGTCTGGATTCAGAATCTTGTGAGTAGTGTACAGAGAAATATTTTTTTTATAATTTCTAAGAAAGGAGGTGGAAATCCAAATGGTCAGCAAGTAGGCAGAGAATATGGTTAAGATGTAGACCTTATTGGACCATGTTATGTTCTTAGAGATCAGCAGAATTTTAAGTCATGATTCCTGAAAATACAAATTTCAGTTGTTAAAAGTGACAATTGTTTCCTCCCTAAGTAGGATAAAGACTCTTTGTTTGACTGGAGGAAAGAAGTCAATCAGGCACTCTTTGTATTTACAACACTAATCATATTTAAGGTTACACGCCTGAAAATATGAAATTCCCATCCTTGACACTCTTTGCTTGAAGAAAAGGCAGAAATCTGATGACATCTAGTTGTAGAACAGAGGGTCCAAACTCACTGAACCCAGCCTCATAAATAAAACCCTACTGGGAAAGGAATAGGACCCTAAAGGAGGCCATTTGGTGGCTAGACTATCCCTCTGTAGAGCTGAACTCTTAAATTATTTGTCCTTGCTTAGCAATTGATGTCCTTGAATTCTGGCCTTGTTAGAAAATTACCCACTGTCTCTTCCAGCAGGTTGAGCTCTTGCCTTGCTTGGCTCTGCCTAGCTCCGAATAGTGAGCTAGCTATACAGCAAAGTGAAAATACATTATTTGCTCATTGAAAAGGCACATGTAGCCACAAAGATGAGAACAAGGATAACTTTTGTTCTGAAACTAATATCACTAATTCATACTGGTACATATTGCATGAAAATTGATACCTCAAGATTTGCTGAGGAAGGATATCAAATCTCCTACATCAAACTTTTCCATAAGGAAGAATCTACCTTATCCTGCATTTTACAAGTAAATCTCATTATTTTTATTATCTCCTTATTTAAGATATAATGTAAGGATTTAGACATATGTAAACAATGAACATATTAAATGAATCAAGCTATTGAAGTGACCCCAGTTCACTAGCTTGTTTCATTTCACCAAAGACTTTAACCCTCCTTTATTTTAAGAGGGTTTATCAGAGAACAAATCTTATTAATCTATCATTCACATTTATATAATTAAATGGAGTTTCTTACTGGCCTCTAATTATTCACTACTAAGTTAAAGTGTCTGCTTTATTTGTCTCTGTCTGTCGAAACCGTGAAGTCTATCAGTGCATGTCAAAAGTACATTTGCTCAAATAATAACAGGAAAAGGACAGCACATCTAGCTTCTTGTTCCCTTTCTATAGTTTTACCAATGCTTAAAGAGGGAGAAAAAAAGAAGTGAGTTTGTAGAATAGTCAGTAGTGATCTCAGGTTGTTACTTATACAATTTCAGAATATTTTATTAACACATCTCCACCCTCCAATTTCTATGCATTGTTCTGACTTAGACCACTAGTTTTTGAAGCCATTTTTGAAGCCATCAACTAGGTGGATAATAAATTTTTATAGAGTTTTTTTTCAAGCTGTAACTTAAATAGCTTTGTTTGCAACATCTAAAGATAAATTTTGACAGGAGATCAACTTCACAAGGAAGTGTTTAGTAGAAAGATGACAGAGAGAAATTATTTGAGTTTTTATTTTGTAGAGGACTGAGTGAATCATAGTTAAATTATTTTTTGGCAGAGATGGGCAGTGAAGCAGCAGAAGCTAATTTGTCATCCGCTACTTTATTTTCCTGCTGGGTAAATCACAACTTGTGCAAGATATTGCTGTATACAAACTGCAAAATAACAAAGCATATTTAGGTTGATGTTGCATTTGATTGATTTCCCCACTGAGTTACTTTGTCCATAGACCCGACAATATGTCCAAAATCGTTGCTTTAATAATTTTCATCTTATCCTTATGCTGAGTGGCGTGGGTAATAGATATCTTGCTAGATCCTGTCATTTCTAAAAAGCCTGCGGTATGTTTTGAGAACAAGTATTTATACAATGAGGTGTTTGTTCTATGGGAGAGATTAGAGAGAAAGGAAGTTGAGAAATGTGCAGGAATAGATTCTGATATATGAAAGAAATGCACAATAATTTATTTTATTCATCCAGATGTTACTTGGAACATCATGTGCTTTGAACATAAAAAAAGATTTGGTTATTACAATCTATCTCCTGCCTCCTGTAATGCATTATAATGCAACCATCAAGTATATGTTTCCTGTTGTTCATGGATATATAAACCACAAGTGGCTTAGGCAGGGCATCTGAAACATATGAGTATCTGGTTTTTTGTTTTTGTTTTTTTACTATGTGTTTTGACTTTTTAAGCTCAAGGAGATGTGCCCATAAGGTCCTTCCTATATGTGAGGTAGTTCAAATGCAGATTGTTTTAAGACATACCATTGCTAAATAGATTGTGTCAGCAGTCTGTATTCCCAATGAATGGGCTATTAATGCATTATTTTTATGCATCATTTATCTGATGAATTACTGATTCTGACTTGCTCAAAAAAAAAAGATCTTTTAGAAATAAAAATATTGCTGATGGGACTTGCCTTTTGGAAAATGTCTGAAAGCTGAAAATCAATGCTAATCCTTTTTTTTCTTTAAGGTTTCTGTGAGCCAGGCATTTTCAGATGATGACGTTGCTTTATGGGAAGTCTCCAAGAAATCTATAAATTAGATTGCTCTGACCAGTAAGTTGCGACTCTGGGTAGAATGTTTGCTAGTTGTAAGTGTTCCTTAATAATTTGTATTGGGTGACTGCAACATTAAAAGGTCACATCTGATTCAAAATGGGGCTTTTGTGAAATGTCACCTTGTAGCACTCTTGTTGAGATAACAATTTGCTGGCTCATTTACTTTTCTGCTATCATTTTTCTTGAACTTTAGAGTAAAAGGAAATACCCCTCCCAGTACAATATGCTCCATGTGGTTTTGAAAATGCCCGAGAAGATTATTCCCAGGGCTGCTGCCAACAAATGTGCCAGTTTAATAGTTTGCCTGTTGCGGGAAGCATCATGTGGCAAATATACCAGGCACAAAGAAATTACTTGTGCTGATGGAGATTGTAAGAAGAAAACAATTGCCCAGCATGGATCTCAAGAAGACAGACAATTTAGAGATCTGATTTTGAGACCAAAAAAGACTGACCGATTAACATATTCTGGTGACAGATTTCTGGCTGATAAACCAGAGTTTTCCTATTGATAGACACAATTGCATTTAAATGAGCTACTATTCACGCCTTCTTTTCACTGATTACTTATTGTCCACTCCATTTTGCATACTCAAAAGCAACCCACACTGGGAATATTTTATTCCCATACTGGGAATATTCTAGTCTATTATTGGCTACCTAAAAATGCTGTTAAGTTTCTTCTATCACATTGACACAGTTGGGCAGGATAAAATTTTCGAGAACTTGTGCTTATTGATTCTCATGAGATCTTGCATGGGAAAACAGAGATTGCTGGCTGCAGGCCCCTGGACAGTGAATATCAGGATGTGTACATACACTATGTGATCACCACAAAGTAATTATATGTCAGAAGTTTATTTCCCATTCATGAGAATTCCTCTGGAGTTATATTTTTGTCAAATTAATTGAGAAATATTGAAAAAAAAGATGCAGGAGGACTTTTATTCCAGCATTAATATAAATTATCTTGGGGCTGTTAGCAATGGGTATAAATGCTTTCATGGCATTACAAACCAGCAGTAGTGCAGCTTGTGGATTGATTGCCTATTTTTACTGAGAGATTCTATCCAAAATATGTATCTCAGATGGTGCCCTTTCCCATTATCTTTCTCTGTAAAGTCCGACAAAAGATTTGAGTGAGAAAAGGGGATTGTGCTTAAGGAGTTATAGAGTGACTGCTTTTACTTCCAGTTTCTTAATTAACCCCATTCTGGTTAATTTACACAATAAATTAAACAGTAAACAGATCCATTGGTTTTCATAGCCACCATAAGCAACAGCAAACCAAACCAAACACTATACTCAAGTTAAAACTAACCAACTGTGTTCATGCAGCTACTAGAAATTAAACAGGTTCATTGTGCTATATAGGTATATAACCAATATATAGATAGAATATATAGACTTGAGGGTTGAATTGAATTGAGGAGTCCTTGAAGTTCTCTGAGCTTGGTTGCTTGTCTGCACACATTTTATTAGCCAACTAGATAATATCATAAGTGCTAGTGTATGTTGGGTTTGCTTCCTTTTTTATATACAGTAGCTTGCCCTTCTGGTGTTGGGGAGATGGTTTTTTCCTTGGGAGTTCCTGCTTTATTGTTTGGCTGGTGTTAATCCATGCTTATCTGGGTATTGGCTGTTGCAGAAATGTATTCTGATCTTTTTGTTTCCTTCTTAGTTTTTTTTATCATTACTTTTGAATGGTGGGCAAATGTGGATTAAGGATTTCAAACCTTAATAAACAATATATTTAGAAAAATTTCCTCAAATAAATTCTGAATGTTATGTTAACAAGATTTCATTTTGGTTTAACATGTTGCAGACATGCCAGATCAATCTAATACCAGAAAGAAAGAAAGAAAGAAAGAAAGAAAGAAAGAAAGAAAGAAAGAAAGAGAAAAAAAGAAAGAAAGAGAAAGAAAGAATTTAAGGATTTTTTGAGATGAATTTCTGTTGACTGTTTGCATCAATCCTATTCTTCGCTTACATTTTTTTTCCATCTTTATATTTTCTTAATGAGCAGCTGCTCATTGAGTCTCAATGAAATTTACCAAAATTAAATTTGGGCCCTGAGCAGTTTACACAGAAAAAAGCACTAACATTGATGGATTCTAGTAATATATCTCACTGATAGATCTAGTAATATGTCAGATCTGCAAATCGAAATAATGTGATGCGATATTGCTGTAATGTATGTATATAACAATTTCAGCTGTTCCCCGCTCTTTTAATATCCTTCCATCAAAAATCCAAATGCTGGAAAGATGTTGTAAAATGAAATTTGCTTGAATGTACCTTATTTATAATTCATTTTTCTTATTTGGAACAAAGATTGCTATGGGAAAAAAGTTTTTGGTTACTCATATTTTGTTGATTTTTGTTAATAAATTATGAATCTTTTAAAACACAATTCCCTTCTATCCTCCTTGCAAACATGTTCTTGTGGCTTCTGGACAGAATGATGAGATACATATTGAATCATCATCATCATCATCATCATCATCATCATCATCATCATCATCATCATCATCATCATCATCATCATCATCTGTATGACATGGATTCTTTCCATACTATCCATGACGCACATAATGATATACATTGTGAACCACATTTCTAAAATAAAAATCCCACTACCATCAAGACACATAAGTGGACAAAAAGGTTTAAAAACAGTTCTCTTAGAAGCAATGCATTTTTTTTTAAAAAAAGCAATAACTATGGAACAAGAATGAAACTGGGAAGAAGGATTAAATCATTCCTACCAGTGCATTATGGTCCCTTATTTGGATCAATCCACTAGATGCCTATATTCAGGTCAAATATGATTAGAAAACCTACAACACAGAAAGCATTTCACAGACCATATCATCTGCTCCTTACTAGACAAATGTTCATGAGCTTTTGCTCCTGGGAGATTCTTAAGAAAGGGAATTCTCTTGCCAAAGTACCATTGTTCGCCCCTCAGGGGTGTTAACAAAAATTGAATCACATAGTCAGCACAAGGGAAACTTACTCCCAAGAAGTTGCAGAGATTTCAGAATAAAAAGAGCAAATTAAAAAGTTACAAATTAAACCTGCACGTCTTGTGCTCAATATAAACATTTGGCCACTTAGAGTTGCACTGTTTTCAGTGTTCCAGCTGTTTTGAAGGCAGAAATTAGGCATTTATTTTGTGATTTTTAATTTTCTTTTCAATCCGGCTTCTCCAATACAATGGCAGGGATTGTTTTCTAGCTTAGACCGCATGGATGCACACTCCTACACAAATATGATTACCAAACTACAGCTTCTGGATTATATGGTGATATTTTGCCTCTTGGAATTTTTCACATTCTGAGACTTGAAGTAACATTGTACTATTGACAAGTATTTGCATTGATAAGAACAGATTTGCCATTTTCCAATACCTCATTCAATTAATATTGTGATGCAGAATTATAGACTTGTCAGCAAATATATTAGACCAATTAATGCCAGAACTGATGCTGGTAAGGGAGGAACCAGGTGTTCTCAAGCCACATTGGACCATAATGGCAGTCCTCAGCAGGTGCCTGCCAGTCAAAAGGGCATGAAGAGAATGGCCAAGTTTCTAATGGCTTAAAAAGGCCTAAAATTTAAATCTTGGAATGAATGAATTAATGTGACTAGGTTTTTGTTTATAAATTCTATGTTCGCAGATAGAGTACATATACTTTATATGCCTTCAGAAGTAAAACAGCTAATTTATCTGAGATAGAAATTTCTGAATAAGATGTTAAATATCTGGAGAATTCAGAATTATAGCTATGTCCAACACGAGGCCTGGCACTTAGTTGAATTATAAAATGCGCAAATGTTGTATTTTGTAGGTGACACTTATAAAGAGGGTAAGATCTAACAAGGAATTACAGACCATAAAAAGGCAAATTTGTCAGATACTTTCCTTTAAACACTCTGGCATTGTTCAAATATAGTGTCCCTTTTTGTTCAGCCCTACAAAATGCCAAATCAGTCAAATAGTCAGTTTTGGAAATAATTGAACCTGACCTTGTTGAATCACAACATTTCTTAAAAATGGCCTGATTTGATTTGGGGTTTAGATGAATCCAATGTAATTTCTTCATCCAACTTCAGACAAAATTGTTATTCATCTCACCCATTCCTCTTTCTAATCTACAGTTACTTTCAGAGAAGAATCATCTATTGATCCATTATCACAATCTCTTTGGTGCACATGTGACTGAGCCGAAATGATTTGAATACAAAGCATAATGCTTTAAAACAATGGATTGGCAGAAGCTGACATGATCACATTGTATAAAATATGATCAACCAAGTAGTAAACACTCTGAAGCATCTTTTCTTCTGACTAATACAATCCTTTTTCTTTTCCAATGGATCAGTAACCTCTAACAAAAAAACTGTCTTTTAAAATCATGTTTAAATCATTTTTCCTTTTCTAGTTCCATTCTCTTCAC